>NC_142025.1:27783279-27985556 GCF_049901735.1 Notechis scutatus
TTATGACATGAATTTTGGCATCAAATTTGAGAATATTATAACAGCAATTTATTCAGTACAAAAAGCAAATATCAAAATAAATGGAGAAAATACCCAAACTTTAAATATAGAGAAAGGAGTCCGACAAGGTTGTCCGCTGTCCCCTCTGCTCTTCATATTATTATTATTAGAAGTACTATTAGAAAGAGTGAGGCAAAATCCTGAAATAAAAGAATTGAAAACAAGAAACGAAGAATATAAACTGCAAGCATTTGCAGACGATATGGCTTTTATTATTGAAGACCCAATAGAAAAAGGACAAATATTAATTAAGGAATTAGAAAGATATGGAGCGGTGGCAAGATTGAAAATTAATTGACAGAAAATGAAACTTTTAGCAAAAAAATTAACAGATCTACAAACAATAGAATTAGAAAGAGTACTCGGACTTCAAACAACAAGAAAAATTAAATACTGTAAGGCGATAAAGGAGAATAATTATAATAAGCTATTACAACAAACAAAAAAAGACTTAGAATTCTGGACGAAAATGCAACTGTCATTACTAGGAAGAATAGCAGCAATAAAAATGTCTATATTACCAAAATTTCTTTATATATTCCAAACCATTCCAGTTAAATTAGAAAAGACCTTTTTCGATAATCTTAATAAAATGACAGCAAAATTTATTTGGCAGTGTAAAAAACCCAGAATAAAAATGAAACTACTACAAGATATGAAGAGCAGAGGAGGCTTTGGATTGCCAAATTGGGAATTATATTATAGTGCAGCAACATTAGTTTGGCTAAAAGATTGGATTAATTTAAAGAACAAAAGAATATTAGCTATAGAAGGTCATGACCTTCAGAGGGGATGGCATGCCTTTCTTTGGGATATAGGACCTATTAAACAAAAATATTTCCATAGACATCTGATTAAAGATTCGCTGATATACAACTGGATCAAAGTTAAAAAGAAACACTATATAAAAATCCCAATCTGGCTATCTACAATGGTAGCAATGATCCACCCAAATAATTTAGACCTGAACAAAATGTTAAAGTATAAAGACTTATTGGATACACACGGAAACTTAAAAACAATATTGGAGCTCCAAGAACCAGGGCTACGAGTAGACTGGTGGGCTTATCTCCAAATACAAAGCCGATATAAAAAAGGACACAAAGGAGTACGGAATATACTTGAAACCTTAACAATTAGACAAAATCTTATTAGGCTCAGATAAAAAAAATATTACCAAAATTTACAAGTATCTCCTAGAAGTAGATTTAGAAGAAGAAGTAGTGAAAGGATGTATGATCACATGGGGTCAAAATATTAGTCATAACATAAAGTTATCAGACTGGGAGACTGTATGGAATAGAAATCACAAATTAGCAAAATCAGCAGCATACAAAGAAAATGCATATAAAATGTTCTATAGGTGGCACTTAACCCCTTCGAGATTAGCAAAAATGTACCCTAAAATGAGTTCCATATGTTGGAAATGTAAAAAAAAAAAGAGGGAACATACTATCATATGTGGTGGTCTTGCCCAGAGGCTCGAAAAAATTGGCTCAAAATCAAAAATTGGCTACAGGAAATCACCAATAAACAATTAGACCTAGAACCAGAATATGGATAGAATAAGAATATAATTATGCACAAATTAATACATGTAAATATTGCACAAATGATTGTTATATGATAAGCACCACAAATAGTTGTTATTGAGTGATATATTTTTTATGTTTTTAATGTGATAAAAATTCAATAAAATTTATTTTTTAAAAAACAGACAACAAATGATCAAAATTGGGAACATCCTATCAAATTCTGTACCTGTAAACAGTGGTGTCCCCCAAGGCAGTGTTTTAGGACCAACTCATACTTTATACTTTACATAAATGACCTCTGTGATCATATTAAGACCAACTGCATTCTCTTTGCTGATGATGTAAAGCTATTCAACACACAGACAATACTGCTACCCTTCAAAAAGATCTCGACTATGTGTCATAATGGTCAAACAAATGGCAACTTCAAATCTCAACAAATAAATGCTCTGTCTTACAGATTGGCAAAAAAAAAAATCAGAAAATAAAATACAAGCTGAATAGTCAAGACCTTGTTGATGATCCAAACTCTGTCAAGGACCTTGGAGTTCTCATCTCTAATGATCTAAGTGCTAGAGCCCACTGTAACTACATAGCCAAAAAGGCATTAAGAGTTGTTAACCTAATCCTACATAGCTTTTTCTCTGGTAATATCACACTACTAACTAGAGCATACAAAACATTTGCTAGACCAATACCTGAATACAACTCATCAGTGTGGAACCCACATTACGTATCTGATATTAACACAGTTGAGAAAATCCAGAAATATTTCACAAGAAGAGTTATCCACTCCTCTACTCATTGCAGAATACCTTATGCCACCAGACTTTAAATTCTAGTCCTAGAAAACCTAGAATTACACCGCCTTCGGTCCGATCTATGTATAGTATATAAAATCATACATTGCAATGTCCTACCTGTCAATTAATACTTCAGCTTCAACCATAACAATACAAGAGCACAGAATAGATACAAACTGAAAGTTAACCACACCAAACTTGATTGCAGGAAATACGACTTGAGCAACAGAGTGGTCAATGTCTGGAATACTCTACCTGACTCTGTGGTTTCTTCCCCAATCCCCAAAAACTTTAACCTTAGACTGTCTATTATTGACCTCACCCCTTTCCTCAGAGGTCTGTAGAGGGCATGCATAAGCGCACCATCGTGCCTACCATCCCTGTCCTATTGTTTCTTTTAGTTTTCTTATATGTATCCATTTCATGTATTCATAACTATGTTTATACTTATACCTATTATCTTGCAAGCAATTGACAAATCAAATCAAATAAATAAATAAATAAATACAATATCAATCTGTATTTTTCAAAAATAAATCTTGCCAAATAACTTCCTTAGTAGAGTGTGAGAATGTTATATATACAACATTTAGCCAAACATTTGGCAGAGCATTTCATGATATTTAATTAGAAAATTAATTAAATGTAATACTTAAATATGACAATTAAGTAGTCACTGAACTGGTTCAAAATCATATTTAAAGAATGTTCATCAATGATTCCTCATGAAACTGGAGAGAGGTACTAGGTATACTGCCATTAGGTTCAATCCTCAGCCCTTAGATTCTTTTTTGTAAAAGTTGAAAAGAATTCTTAACCTATTTGCTAAAGTCACAAATTGATTCGGAAAACTAGAACCCTCCAAAAAGAATCAGAATTCAATACTATATTCATATGTTAGAAAAATGGGTTGAAAATAATAGAATAAAATTAAAGTAAGATCTGTGTAAAGGGCTTTTAGGAAACAAATAAAATACACAGATAGAGGTTGATAATATCTTGCAAGGTAACATTACTTGTGAAAAAGATTTCAAATAACAATTGCTTGTGAACTGAATATGAGGCAGCAATCCAAAGATACTGCAAAAAATGTAAATGCAATTTTAGGCAGTGTTCACTGAAACATAGATTTTGACATCATGACAAATGCTCCTTTTTATTCTGCTTTGCTTAGGCCCTACTTCAGATATTGCAGTATAATTGGCACTGTGCTTTAAGGATTCGGACAAATTAGAATAGATTCACAGTAAGGCATCTTAAAATAAAACTTATTACGGCAAATTGAAACATATGATATATTTAGTCTTGAGAAGGTTAAAGGGAGGTATAATAACAATTCAGGTTACAACAATAGTCCAAAAGAATATTGTACAGAAAGTGAAGACTGCATTCTATCATATCAGAATGTTGGATACAAAATTAGGATCTAAGTTATAGAAAGACAGATATACAATTGAATGTTATTAAAAAACTAATAATAAGGGCTCTTATTCTTGAAAGGCTAGACAGCAATCTGCTGATAATGTTTTAATTTGTATTCCTGCACTGAACAAGATAATGGATTCAATTGCTAGACAACTCATTTCAAGTCTCTGATTCTATGAAAATTTACCAGCACAGTGATGAAAAATAGAAAGGAAGTCAAAAAGCCCTGGCCTTAAAAAGCATCAGATTGATAATAAAAAAGTAGTACATAGTTATTGTTTGTTTGTGTATCTATTAAATATATTTGTCACCTGCCTCATTATGGGGTTATTCTAGCTGGTTTACAATAAAAAATGAAATGAAATGTAAATAAAACAGAAGTAAAATAAACAATAAAAATAAAATAATGAAAACACATCAGTATGATAACAAAGGATGGATGGGTAGAGAGCAAAGATCAGTGGGGAGTGAAGTCTGCTGTGAGGAGAACCCCCACATCTGGTGGAAGCTAAATCTCGGTGATGTATGCCATGTTGGCATGCTTCTGTTCAACAAGGTCTTGAATGAGGGGAGCCTTGTTGTTGATTGACTTAGCAATCAACAGCAGCAGCTGGAAGTTCAGATCTCCAAGGGAATGAAGTCTAAGGACTGAGCATGAGCTCAGAAGGCCAGTAAACATTGGGACATCTTCCCCTGTAACAGTCTGCCTCCTGATTCCCATAGTATCCAATGCCCATCATGTTACTGATGCAATGACTGCCCTATGACCCTTAGAACAAACTACACCCTCCTTGGTCCATCTCCCGGTACAGCTGCAGGCTTTCCCACACCACCCCAATCATTCACATGCACCCATTCAAATATTCTAGGGAGAATAGGAGGGGAAGTATCAATAGTACAATAGCTCAAGATCTCTGTGCCAAAGTCTCTCCACTCTCTAGTCACCTCTCAACAATCACACTTTCCACCATCTTATGCTGGTGTCTTTCACCAGCAAGGAAGAGGATTGACTCACGCAAAACCCTCTCGATGGAAAGTCACTAGCATTCATTCAGCTGTAAAGTCACTAGCATTCATTCAGTTGTACTACCTGGAAAAATATTTTTTTATTAATTTTCCCTACAAAAACCAGAGTTAATTCTAGCTAGCTAATTGTTGCCAGCATGGAGAAAAATTGTTAAGTTAGACAAATTGAGGGGAAAAAAACATCTAGTACATAGAAGAAATTCCACATCAGGTTGAACTGAACTGAGCTGCAGCTATGCTGATTGATCTTGACACCCCAGCTGACTTGGAGCCAGTAAAGTTAATTAATCAGCAATTGGACTTTGATGTCTCAGAAGATCACCACATGATTAATGATCCCTTTACACTGAAATAAGTAGTCTTCTTCAGAACAATAATTACAAGAAGCATGTATACAAGAACTCAATTGTAGTGAAGGACATGCTATTTAGATCAAGATAGTTATTTCTCTTCTATTTCATTTACAATTTTGAAACTCTTCTCTATTATATGTAAAAGTATTAGTACTTGAAGTTATACTTTGATTTTTGAAATTAAGAATTAACTATATGGTATTTATTCAATAAGTTCGACATGTTATTAAAAGACAAAGATTCTTAAAAATACAGTAGACTGGACACTGCACTTTTCAAGAAGTCCATAGAAAAACAAATTATTAAAAAAGTTCAAGTTTTCATACATTTCATGCTTTACTGCATAATTCTATCCTGAGATACCTCAAAAAAAACAAAGGCTTACAAATATAATATAATTTACTATGTAATCTTTTGGAGAAATGTATATTTGTACAGGGGCCATCATATTGGGAACAGATTGCTGTATCTTGAGTATTCACATTCCCAAATATTGCCAATTATGTTTTATTATTATTATTATTATTATTATTATTATTATTATTATTATTATTATTATTATTATTATTATTATTATTATTATTATTATTATTATTATTATTATTATTATTGTTGTTGTTGTTGTTGTTATTGTTATTGTTATTGTTAACAGAGGAAGTGATGTGGGAGGCAGATTTAAGCCCATTCTGCATAACCCAATGACTTAATAGTAAATGTAAAAATGTTAGAAAAACCATAATTGATAGTTTCAAAGGGAATCATAGTATTGTTGAAGTTTTATTTTTTGCCCAAATCTAAAAAGCATTTATTTCACATTCATTCATATTTGAGAAATTCTAAAATAAGTGGATAAAGAAAAGCAGATTATTCACCAAATGCTAGGCAAAGGAACATTTGAGAGCTTTCTGTCAAATATGCTATCAATCGAAGGTCAAATGCCTTTTCTTTTTCTTTTTGTAAAAGGTTTTTATTGTTTTTTATATACAACAAATCCATTCCATTTCGATCATGCGTTAATTAGGTACATATTTCAATTATTTAACCATTATTAATAGTGTTCTTCTTATCAAGTCTAACAATACAACAATAATCATATTCCCATATAAATAATAACAAGTATATCTATTACATTAATTTCTCTAATTGCTCTATAAATACATCCAATCTCTTTTGTTATATTTTCTATCCATTGATAAAACAGATCCCATACCATATAATATTCAAATTCTTCTTTTTTGTGGCAGCTTCTCAAACATTAAAACATTGCTGTCCTGTCACCACTAGTCCTTCTTTTCACTAGACTAAACATATTCATTTCCTACAACTAGAAATATTTTAGCCTCTAGGCCCTTAGTCATCTTTGTTGCTCTTCTCTTCACTATTTCCAGAGTCTCAATATCTTTTTCATATTGTGGTGACCAGAGCTAGATAAAGTTTCCCAAGTGTAGTCTTACTAAGGCTTTATAAAGTGGTACTAATATCTGATCTTGATTCTATCCCACTGATATTGCAACCTAGGATTGTATTGGCTTTTTTGGCTGTTGCCACACACTGCTGGCTCCTATTAAATGATTGTCTCCTAGAACTCCAAGATCCCTCTCACAATCATTGCTATTGAGCCAAGTTTCATCTAATCTGTAGCTGTACATTTGTTTTTTTCTTGCCTAAGTGTAGAACCTCCTTTTTCTGTCCACTGAATTTCATTTTGCTAGGTAGGGCCCATTGTTCAAGTCCATCTGGATCTTGAACTTATCTTCTGGAGGATTGGCTATTCCTGCCACCTTAATCTGCACATTTGATGAGTTCCCCTTCTGTTCCTTCATCTAGATCATTTATGCAGATAATGAAGAATACTGGGCCTAAAACAGAACTTTGAGGTACTACATTAGTTACTTACTTCCATCAAGATGTGATTCCACTAAGGTTACATGTTGAGTGCAGTTTATCAGCCAGTTACAAATCCATCTGGTGGTGATACTCTCTATCCCATCCTTTTCTAGCTTACTAAGAAGTAGGTTGTGGTCTACTTTGTCAAATGCCTTACTGAAATCCAGGATACTATGTCCATAACATCTTGCATATCTTGCCTTGCAATGTGTTCTCCGTGTTAAGATAAATTAGTTTCAATGAACTTTGATTGTGCTCATGATATTCTGGCCGGAATGTACCCTACTGATTGATACTGTTCTACCAATTAGAAAAGTATGCTGCATTTTAGTGGTAACATTCTCTTCTCTTTCCTTTTCAAATTGAAAGTTACTAAAAAGTGTCTGTTAACCAAAGAATGGATGGCAGAGGGTTAATATCAATAGGCTTATTTGGTGATGACTACAGCAGTTTGCAGTATGAAAGGTAAACAGAATAAATGGTATAGAACATGAATTTTAAAAAGAAAAATAATAAATAATAAATATTGGAATACGTGTGAAAGTGAATGTAATAAATTACATGGCTTGATCTTGTGGAATGGAATTAATGAATAAATTTGTGGATGTGATATAAATTTCAGTGGAATTGAAAAGCTAAAATTATATCCAAAAGCATGAATTGATATTATCCAGATTGTTGTGGATGCATATAAAAGTAAGACATCATTGCTTATATAACAATACAATACAGTCCAATACAATACAAGGCAAGGCAAGGCAAGGCAAGGCAATACCTGCATGTTATTTTCCAGTGAATGATAATAATGAAATGAGCAGAGAAGAGTTTTGGGAAAAATTGTACAACATTCTCCAAGAATGTTATCTATTATAACTTACCTGGTAAGTTATTCTGATAGGCAAGATAAGTGAATGAGTGAGAATCATATCATAGAGTATAGAAGAAAAAATGACTGGGCCATTCAGGGACTTAGGAATTAAGAATTGTAAGATGAAGATTTGCTTAGAGACAATTGCTTAAACTTACAGTCAGACTATAAGTATACAGTAAGACTACAGAAAGGAAGAAATACTTTATAAGTCTAAAAACATGATAAATTTGATTGTTTAAAATGAAAGCCTGATAAAATTAATGAAAGAAGAATGATGAGAGCTTCTGTATGTGAAACAGACCATTATTTATAGTGTGAGGAATACAACTTTTAAAAAAGAACACGAAAGAAAAGAAATGAAAGAAGTTAGAATGAATCTAAAATGATTGCAGGAAGAGAAATTTTGATAAAAAAATATTACAAGACAAATTAATTTAGAGAAAAGTGTTGAATTATGACATTGGGAATTTTGAAAAATTCTTGGGGAAATTAAAATGAAAGAGGCTATGGAAAAATGAATATAAGAATAATTGAATCAAAAAATAAGGACAAAATATTATAAATTGTGTACAGAGATAAATTATATTTGTAAAGAATATAATGAAAGTTGAAGAACTGTTAAGATTAATGCAAAACAATTTTGATAGAAATAAAGAATTTTGAAGCTAGTTAAACTGGCCTTCAGAAGAGGGAATGGAATTATGAACAAAAATGATAAAATGATTTAAAATGAAATGGGAGTAAAGAAAATATTATTTAGAAATTTGTAGGGAATATGCCAAAGGGTGTGTTTTATGAGAATTATAGTAAGAAGTAGAATTAAATTAAAGTTATAAATGTTAATGTCCAAAAAAAAGGTGAAGTGAAAATGAAGTAATAAAATACAGAAATATAGAAAAACAGTGTATATAGTGTTACTGGAGAAATATTAATATGGATGTAATATTTGTAGAACTTTTTAAAAATGTATGTGGATACTGCCATCAGGCTTGACAACTGGAATATTTTCTTTGTTAAGGAAAAGGTTAATACAAATGAATTGAAAACTTACAGGGCAATTATTTTCTTAATCTAGATACAATCTGGGAATGTATTTGGCAGAATTTTGACTTATAGGCACTAAAAGTAACAATGAGAAAAATTTGAAGTTCAGTGTAGCTTTGACTATATGTAATCAAAGGAATACATAATGAAATAATGTATGTGTGGGAATAAATTGAATGCTTAGCAAATGGTTCCCCTATATGCTCAGGAAAAAAAGCATATGTTTATTCCATTAATAGAAAATTTTAGTGTATTTATACAATAGTATTTACAAATAAATGCATAAGGAGTTCTGGAGGTGATATTAGATGTGTATTGGGTTTATAAAAGTGCTTGCAATTTTCGTATAAAATGCCATGTGACTAAGAACTCAAATGATTCTCCATGAATGTTATATAAGGAATTAATAAATGACTAACAATAAAATGTAGTAGAATGTAACACCTCCTTTTCATATTAATTTTCGGCTTCCAGAAGGCATATAGTAGCATTCCTTGGACCAGAGAAAGTTCCTTAGATATCTACCAGGCAGAAGTGATGTCATGGGCATCTTACAAATGAAGTGAAATGTGTAATTCGTCTCCTTTGCATTAAGACAGCATATGACAAGCACAACTTAAGTAATTTACATTATTTGTGTGATAATATCATAATAGCAATAGCACTTAGACTGATATATCACTTTATAGATACTTTATACAGCCCTCTCTAAGCAGTTGATAGAGTTCGCATACTGCCCCCAACAATCTGGATCCTCATTTTACTCACCTCAGAAAGATGGAAGGCTGAGTCAACCTTGAGCCAGGTGGGATTTCAACTTCCAAACTGCAGGCAGCCGATAGTCAGCAGAAGTGGCCTGCAGTACAGCACTCTAACCACTGTGCCACCGAAGCTCTTATATAATGTCATTGTGGCTTCTATCAGTTGCCCACTGAATACTCAGTCATAATTGATTCCTCCTCCTCATTTATTTTTTGTCAAGTATGTTATCTTTCTAAACTATTAAATATATCTTAACATCCTGCCTCTCCTCCCACATATAAGGACATCCTTTTCATTCATAGCAAATGCAATTTTGGGTTAATGGAATTTAGAAGACATTTGTACATTAGTGCAGAGTATAAAATCTTCCAGATGGACTATAATTTCATTGATTATGATGAGTAGTCATATAGTTATGGCTGACTGAATTTCAAGCCACCCAAAATTTGAACAGCCAAAGTTCTTTCAAGTGTACATAGATAATATAGAACAAATGCCTACTGATGAATTTCTTAAAAGTTCAAAAAACAATATTGAATTTTGTTGTTAAGAATACAAATGAACAAAACAACACTGCAATTTTAAAGACTCATAACTGAAAACTTGTTCACTTCCTTGTTCACTATGTACAAATAATATTTGCAATTATAAAATATCTCAGCCATTGATTGGCCTAGCAATCTTTTTTTTTCTCTTTTAGCACTACACATCTTACAAAGGAAACCAATTTTTGTTTTCAAAGCAAACATTTCCATTCATCTTAAAAGATTTGTGTGGGTTCTTTTGAGAATTCTCTGAATAGGAAGGATAGAAGGTCACAGTATAATCAATATTCCATAAGCACGTCTCAGTCCTACAATTCATAGGCTTCTTGTACAAATTAAATGAAAGCTGTCGGTTGAGGACTAGACAATGGGTGAGATTTTACAAAAGAGTTAACTGAAGAGAAAGCAAGTAACAACATGGGATGCTTTACCTGTTAAGATAATATTCAATCTCAAATGAAAGAATCAATGCTGCATTTCATTATAAAGTTACAGCTTTAAAAAAAATATAGATCTGGAAACAAGTTTTGCATATTTGATCAGGAAAAACAGAGCCACAAATTGGGCTGCTGTTAATATAATCCACTTTCCATAGCTGTATTAGTCAATTTTGGCAGCTTCCAGACATATGAACTGTATTTCCAGAGTTCTTTGCAATGGCTATGCCAAGAGATTATAGGATTAACTGTCTGGAAGTTGTTCAAATTGAAAGATTCTATCTGCAACACATGAACACAATTGGGGGCAGGGGCAGCTGTCAGAGTGAGTGGCTGTGTGAACGGATGACTCTGCTTCGCACAACCGCTTTTCCAGTGTCCGCAGGGCTCTTCAGAGCCAAAGGAAGTTTTGGAGGGACAGCTGAGGGTGTAGGCGAACATTCACAATTAGACTGAGATAGCAAGATAGTGAGACACCTGCTGGTCACAGAGGAAGAAGATCTATGAAAATGAAATTGGAAATGAAAAGGAAAGTGTTCCTGGTAGAAATTGGACAGAAAGAGTAGAGAGCTATGAAAGAAGAGTTGAAGAACCAAAAGAGATTAGATCAACTAGAAGAACAAGGCCGAGATACAAGTAAAACAATGGGAGAAGAATATAAGATTTGGACAATGAATATTAATGGCTTAAACTTCCCTATAAAAAGCCAGAATTTTTTTAACAAATTAAAACATCAGAATATGGACATAATTGCACTACAGGAAGTTCACATAAAAGAATGACAAAAACATTTACTAGAACAGCCAAAATTAGGGAATATATTTGCCTCATTAGACCAACAAAAAAAGAGAGGGGTGGTATTATATGTGAAGGGTAAGATTGTGGCTAAACAAATCTACAAAGACAAAGAAGGGAGCATTTTGATTGTCGAGGTAGAAATAAATCATAGAAAAGTAACCTTAGTAGAAATCTATGAACTGAATGGAGATCAAGAACAATTTTTTAAAATCAGATTATAATATAATCTGAGACATAGAATATGATGAGATTTCAATGCTATTATAGATAAAGAATTAGACTATAAAAGTAATGAAACAAGAAAAGGAATTAGAAGAACTTTACCAAGACCCTTTTTAGATATGGTCAAACAATTAAATATACAAGACATTTGGAGAGAAAGAAACCGGGAGAAAAGCCAATTCACACATTATTCAAATAGGCACAAATCATAGTCCAAGATTGATATGGTATGGATGTCGAGGGAAATTAATTTAGAAATTTAAGAAGTGGAAGTTGAGATGAACCTCTCGGTGGACCACAACCCCAAGAAATTTAGCTGGAAAGGACATAATAAAACACCAAGATGGACATTACAATGAGTGATTCTAAAAGAAAAAGACTTCAGGTTAAAGATGGAGAAAGGGTTTCTCCTTCAAAGAGAATAAATTGGGTTTCTCCTTCAAAGATAATAAATTGGGTTTCTCCTTCAAAGAGAATAAAAAGGAAGATATCCCTGAAAAATCTTTGGGATCCAGCAAAAGCCTATGTGAGAGAATGGTGATATCATATATGGCAAAGAAAAACAAGGAAAAACAACAACAGAGAACTCCAGAAGATGACTATAAAAGATTGGAAACAATACTTCAGAAAGAACCACACACAAAAAATCAAATGGACCTAATTAAACATAAACTTTATATTCTCGAAAAAGAAGACTTAGCAAAAGGATGCAAATAAACCAGGGAGATGGCTAGTGTATAAGTTGAAGAGACAAAAAGAAAAAGATGGATTAATAAATCCCAGGATGAACATGGGAAGATATGTTACCAGGGGGATGAGGAGTTTTATGAAAAATTATACAAAGAAAATGACGGTCACTTAGAAGAGAAAGCATTGGAATGTTTAAAGAAAGCGGAGCTACCAAAAATCATGGAAGAGATAAAAACCATGTTGAATGATGAGATTAGAATATCAGAAGTTATTTCGGCAATAACAGAAACACAGAAACACTGAAAAAACAACAACAAGGCAGTCCTTGTTGACTTGTTGAAACCAGTCCAGACAGTCTCCCAATAGAACTATACAAAGATCAACAAAGCATTTTGGGACAATCTTTACCTGATATATTTAATGCAGTTTTAGAAGAGTCAAAAACACCACAATCATGGCAAGAAGCAAATATTACATTAATACCTAAAGAAAATGCAGATCAGACATTAATTAAAAAATATAGATCAATCTCTCTCTTAAGTGCAGATTATAAGATTTTTACAATGATAATAGCCAAAAGATTAAAAAGATTCTTAAATGAATTTATCCATGAAGATCAAAATGGCTTTTTACCTAAAAGACAAATAAAATAAAATATAGGAACAATATTGGATATCTTAAAATTTTATGAAATACATAGTGGACAACAAGTAGCACTACTTTTTTCTGATGCCCAAAAATCCTTCGACAATGTCAAATGGGCATTTCTGCTACAACAACTTAGATACATGGACATTGGCAAGAAATTTTTAAACACAATAACAGTGATATATTCCAAAAAGAAGCCAAAATAATAATAAATGAAGAAGCAACAAAAATCTACAAAATACAGAAAGGAACGAGACAAGGATGCTCATTATCACCACTACTATTTATATTCACCCTGGAAGTGTTAAGAATAATTAGGAAAGAACCACAGATAAAAGATCTAGAAATCAAAAAAGAAACATTCAAACAACAAGTGTTTGTAGATGACCTGGTGTTTATTATGGAGGAACCAGTACAATCTGGTCTGAAACTCATAGAGCTGTTAGAGGATTATGGCGATATCACTGGATTAAAAATAAATAAAGACAAAACTAAAATGGTAGTAGAGAATATGACAAATAAACAAAAAGAAATCTTAGTCAAGAGGATGGACATTCAGATAGTCAAAAGAATAAAATATCTAGGAATTAATATTTCAGCAAGATGTACTACAATCAAAGAAGATAATTATGATGAATTATTGAAACAAATAAAAATGATTTGGAAAGATGGGGTAATCTGAGACTTCTTTAATAAGAAGAATATCTGTAATCAAGATATTCTATCAAAAATGCTTTTCCTGTTCCAAAACATATCCATAAAATTAGATAAAAATTTTTTCAGAGAGTTGAATAAAATGATGTTAAATTTTGTATGGCAAGGGAAAAATTCTAGGAGATATACTACCAGGCAGCAGCACTCACCTGGATTAAAGATTAGATAACTCACCTGGATTAAAGATTAGATAACCCTAAAAAATAGAAGATTATTGCAGCTAGAAGGCCATGACTTAAAGCTGGGTTGGCATGCATTCCTATGGTACAGCAGGCATAGTGCCCATCAATGCTTTCAAAGACACAGAATCAGACAAGCATTATTTATGACATGGAACAAAATCAAACATCAAAACTATATGGAAATGCCAGCTTGGATATTGTTGAGGTAATTCCCCGTTAGGAGAATGAGCACATACAGGGAGACGTATTTGAGAGTAGTGTTTGAATAATACACACACAGCACACAGATACACTGTACAGTAAATGTAGGTTTTTACTTCCAGAAAGGTTAAGCAAAGTTCAAAATAAGCAGTCCAAAGTCATTCACAGGTAAATCAGTCAGTTTTCATCCAGAGATAATCCAATAACAAAGTCCAGTATCAAAAACAGTTCAGTAACAGACTTACATCACATCCAAGAATAGCAATCAATTAGGAAAAATGGAGGAACGGCAATACTTTCCAATAGAAAGAAACAGACTCACTGAGACTTCTTCTGAGACTAAGACTAAAAAAACCCAGGTTTCTGGCTCCATCTTATGGCCGTTTGAGAAACCACACCCAGTTACACTTTTGCATTTTCTTAAAGATACAGTTTATATATTGTCCAACCCAAATAGCTGTTAAGTGACTTACATTCCTAACAGATATCTACGCTAGAGGCAATAGTACACCAAAATTTGTTTAACCAGGAAAAAATTATTACCTATAAAGATATCATAAAAGAATAGGGAAAATTTAAATTTAAACAGGACTTAAAACAGCAAGGGGTGGATTTGGAATGGTGGGCTTATTTGCAGATTCAATCAAGATATGGAAAAGATAAGAAAGCATGTGGGATTAATAGGCAGGAAATAGTATTAGATAAAATTGTCTTGGGGCCAGAAGATAAACTAATAAGGAAAAATTATAAATTTTTACTGGAATATAAAATGGAAGAGGAACAGGTAAAGAAAATGATAGTGGCATGGGCTAAAGATTTCAGGCATAACATAAATCTGGACCAATGGCAAACATTATGGGAGCAGAACAAAAAAATAACATTAGCCACATCATACATGGAGAATTTGTACAAGATGTTTTACCAGTAGCATCTCCCACTAGCAAGACTGACTAAAAGGGGAGGTGAGGAGAGGGCGTCGCTGGCGTCGTGGTGGTACAGCGTGTGATCTTTAAGCTCTAAGATCGCCGCTGATATCTCCGTTGCAGGATGGTCCCAACGGACCTAAACCATCCCGTAGAGATGGTGACTGAGGAGGGCACATCCTGTTGATCCCAGGGACATCGCCAAGTCCCTGGTAGATCCAGGAGAAGCCCTTTTTTCCGCGCGGTGGAGAGGAAGCCATTAAAGCTGCTGAAGCTGGGACAGCTCCAGAATGGAAGAAAGCTGGAAAGAAAGTGTGTCATTTTGGTGAGATAAATTTCTACTCATTATTTTCTGGAGAGAACACCCTAAAAGACTAAAAGTTAAATTTAAATGTGAAGATAAAAGTGCTCAAGCGGCAAGATTAAGCACAAATTAAACCTGAAGGTTTTTTCTTCTTTTTATTGGGACTTTGGATTTTTGTAAAAACTTTTCAATTTTTAAACTGGACTGGTCTTTCTTTTTTAACTTTTATTTTTTCCTTTCAAAATAACTCTTTGGAAAAGTTTTTTTTTTTTTTTTGTTTCTTTCTTTTAACAATTTTAGACTCTTTTTATTTTTTATTCCTGGTTCAAATACTGTATTAGAGGGGAAGGGAAAGGAAAGGGAAATAAGTAGTGCTGCCACTTGGAGGCTTGGATACATTGTTTTTCTTTCTTTCTTTCTTGTTGATACATTTGGTATTACATTCAAGGACTCTGTGTGTTTCATTGAAAAGATAGAAGAGCATGTAGATTGTTTATGCAGGGGCTCTTCTGTGGAACTACTGATAACTGGAGTCTGGGCTTGAATTGAAAGAAAGAAGATTGAAGTGACCTTGAAAAGAGAAATGGAAATTTTGTTTTTGATTTAGTAAAGAGCCTTGAATATTTAGTGGCAGTGCTTTGCTTACTGATAGAATTGCATTTTCTTTTTCCCTTTTTTTCTACTTCTCCTCCAGTTGGATTTTTATATTTGGACTTAAGTCCAAATAAGATTACTTAAGTCCAAATAAGATTACTTTTTTCCCCTCCCTCCTCCCTTTGTTTTACCTTTTTAGCAAAGGGGAAATACAGAAATACAGATTTCTGTCATTTTGAATTTTTTTCTAATTTTTTATTTTTTCATCCTTTCTCCATTTTACATTTTTTTCTTTTTTTTCCCTTTTCTTCTACATAATTGGAACCAATTGAATTAAGGTGTTCAAGTGCCTGAAGATTTTTTCCCTTCCCTTTTTTATTTTTATTTTTTGCTTTTACTTTTTTAATGGAGGGGCAGTTGGCTGCTCTTGCTTTTTCTTCTCAATTTTCCTATTAAGTATCCTAAGATGAGCAGAAAGATACCAGCCTCAGCTTCTTCAATCCCAACTTCTTCCTCCTCACCATCTGGAGGACAATGATCAATACAGGTGATGTTACAACAAGAGAAGGAGAAAGAAGTAACACTGCAGATGATTATGCTAGGAATTCAAAAGATACAAGTAAAAACAGATAATATTGAAAAGAGAACGGAGAATATTGAGCAAAGAATGGAAAAGACATGAAAAAGTTAAAAATATTCAACAGATGGAGGAGGACAGAATCAAGAAAACGAGGACAGAATCAAGAAAATTGAAGAATAAGATGTACAAAGAGATAAGAAGATTGGAGATATGGATACACGACTGAGTGAAGTTGAAAGTGACAAGGGCAGATCTCTGTGATCACTGGGATGGGAAATTGATAGATCAGAATTCTATCTTAGATTTCAAAATATAGAAGAAAAGGGTGAAAACCTTGCTGAAATGATGACAAAAATCCTGGCAGAAGCATTAGAGGTAACTAAAGAGAAGATGATGGATAGAATGGATGAGGTTTTTCGTGTCTATACAAGATATGCAATGAGAAATAAACTGCCAAGAGAAGTTCATATCAGATTTACTAAGAAAATAATAAAATCACAAATACTGCAGGCGGCAAGAGAGAAAACACTAAAGTACAAAGATAAAGAAATAGTGGTACTGAAACAGGTACCGAGAAGAGTGAGAGAGATAAGAAGAGAATATTTATTCTTGACCAAAGAGTTACTTAAGAGAAGAATAAATTACAGATAGTTGATACCAAAAGGTCTCATGTTTACCTGGCAGGAACAAAGACACAGAATTGATACAGTTGAAAAAGCTGAGTTATTCTACCTGGAATACTTCAGAGGAAGGGAGAAAGATACAAGAAAAGAAGAGTCGTTAATTGAATTTCAAGAGGAATGTATAGCAGTAATTGAAAAAAAAAGGAGCTGTAGGTGGTGTACCCAGAGAGCAACGAGAACCAAGATATACTAGAGCAACAAATCCTTCTTATAAAGTCTAAAATGGATGGGGGAAAACTGATTACAATTAATATAAATGGACTTAATTCAGCTACTAAAAGAAGAAAAATATTTCATAACTTATTTCTCATAAGTTAGAGAAATTAAAATTTGATATGTACAAGAAGTACATATTAAAAAACAACATGATTATATATTGAAATTATTAGGGAAAAATTAATTTCCCAAAAATTAGGGAAATTATTTGCAGTGTTGACACAGTGTAAAAAAGAGAGGAGTGGTGTTATACATTAGAGATACAATCCCTGTGGAACAAATATATATAGATGATGATGGAAGGATTTTGATGGCGGAGATAATGGACAATAATCTAAAGATACTTTTAATAGCAATTTATGCTCCAAATGATAATCAAGAAGATTTTTACAGGAAATTGCATAAGAAAATAATTGAACTGGACTATGCTAATATTTGTCTGATGGGAGATTTTAATGGAATAATAAATGATAAATTGGACTATAAAACATAAAAAACAGCAAAGAAAGCTAGAAAGACATTGCCAAAATCCTTCTTTCAAATGGTAGATGAGATAAACTTAAAAGATGCATGGAGAGAGAGAGATGTGGAAAATAAACAATATACTTTTTATTCAAATAGACATGCATCATGGTCTAGAATAGATATGATATGGATGTCAACAGTATTGCTTTCTAACACACCAGACATTGAAATAGAAACAAGTACCTGGGCAGATCACAATCCAATAACACTTGTATGGAAAGGACAAAAAAGGAGATCTAGATGGACTTTAAATAATACGATATTAAAGGAAAAATATTTTAAACAGAAAATTGAGAGAGAATTGACTTTTTTCTTTAAAGAAAATACAAAAGAGGATACATCATTACAGAACCTCTGGGACATGATGAAGGCTTATAAAAGAGGCTTGATAATGGACTATACAAGGAAAAGAAATATAAAACAGAGAAAAACCTTTAAAATATTACAAGAGGCTGGAAAAAGAACTACAGAAATTTCCACCAAAAAAGGATATTAAAATTAAAATGGACGTAACGAAACATAAAATGGGGCTAATGGAAAAAGAAGAAATAGCACAAAAAATTAAAAATGCTAAGCTGAACTATTTTGAAGCTGCAAATAAACCAGGCAGATGGCTAGCATATAAATTGAGAAAGGAAAGAGACTCGAGAAGGATAAACCAATTGATAAATGAACAAGGACATGTATGCTATGGAAATGCAGAGAAGAAAAAAATTATTCAAGATTATTATGGAAAATTGTACCATCAAGAGAATGTTCAGGAAGAAAGAATTCAACAATACTTACAGGAAGCAAATTTGCCCCATATACCCAAAGATATTGAAATAATGTTAGAAAGTAACATAACAATGATGGAATTAACAGAAGCTTTAAAAAAGCAAAATATTGTGAAAGCACCAGGTCCGGACGGTTTATAAGTGGAATTTTATAAGACATTCCAGGAAACTTTGAATCTTCACTTATTAGAAGTTATGAATGAAGTTATAACAAAGAAGAGAACACCCAAAACATGGTCAGAAGCATATATTACACTTGTACCGAAGGAGGACACAGACCCACAGCAAGTTAAAAACTACAGACCTATATCACTATTAAATTCAAATTATGAAATTTTTTTGCTTCAATTCTGGCAGAAAGACTGAAAAAATACTTAAACAATTTTATTCATCCTGATCAAAATGGATTTCTGCTGAAGAGACAAATTAAAGACAATATGAGAATAATCTTAGATACATTGGAATACTATGAGGCACATCCCGAAAAACAAACGGCTCTGATGTTTTTAGATGCACAAAAAGCTTTTGATAATGTGAATTGGCATTTTATGCTGTTACAATTGGATCAAATGGGCTTTGGTAAAAAATTTACTCAAGCCATAGAAACAATATATTCTAAACAAACTGCAAAGGTGGAGAGTTAACAGACTTTATAGGTATAAGAAAAGGGACTAGACAAGGCTATCCACTATCGCCTCTATTGTTTGTGTTAACACTGGAAGTGCTGAATAGGAACATCAGAGAAGAAAAAGAAATAAAAGGAATGAAAATTTAAAAAGAAGAGTATAAATTACAAGCTTTTGCAGATGACCTGGTATTTATATTAGAAGATCCATTGGAGTCAGCACCTAAACTGATAGAAAAGATAGAAGAGTATGGGAAAGTAGCAGATTTGAAAATAAATAAAGATAAAACAAAGATTTTAGCAAAGAACATGTTAGCAAGACGAAAGAAAGAATTGGAGGAAGTTCTGGGGATCCAGGTCACAAATAAGGTTAAGTATTTAGGGATACATATAACACTAAGATATAGCACACTTAAGGAGGATAATTATGTTAAACTCAAACAACAGATTGCGATAGACTTGATAAAATGGGAAAATTTACAATTATCACTGATTGGGAGAATATTTACAATTAAGATGAATGTACTGCCTAGAATCTTATACTTATTCCAGACAATTCCAATCAGATTAGGGAAAGAATTTTTTGAAGATTTAAACAAAATAGTGCTAAAATACATTTCGCAGGGGAAGAAAGCGAGAATAAAACTTAAATTGTTACAAGATGCAAGAATAAGTGGAGGATTTGCTTTGCCCAATTGGGAATTATACTACCAGGCGACAAGTTTGATGTGGGAAAGGAGTGGATAACACTTAGGAATACTAGACTTTTGAATTTAGAAAGACATGACTTGCTGTTAGGGTGGCATGCCTTCCTCTGGTATAAGGGAACTAAAATGCAGGGGTATTTTAGAAGACATTATATTTGAGAAGCATTGTTTCTAAACTGGGAAAAGATAAACAAGCAATATTATTTAAAAATTCCACTATGGTTATCTACTATTGAAGCTTTTTCCTATCCAATAATATATAAAAAGGAACAGTTAGATATGGTGAGATATTGAATGAAAAGAGTAAATCTATGGAAGCGTTGGAAGAACAAGGTGTAAAAATGAATTGGTTTTCATATTTGCAAATACAATCTAGATTTTGATAAAGATGTTAAAATAGAAGGTATTTATGATAAGTTGCCTGATTTAGATAAAATTTTGACAGGTACTGATGAAAAAGTAATTAAAAAAATTTATGGACATTTGCTAGAGGAAGAACAAGTAAATTAGAGGAAGAACAAGTAAAATAAACAATGATTGTGTGGGGGAAAATTTTTGGATATGGGATTGACTTAGATAAATGGCAAAAATTCCGGTCTCAAAATTATAAAATGACAATGTCAACTGCATATAAAGAAAATTTGTATAAGATGTTTTACAGGTGGCACTTATCCCCAACGAGAATTGCGAGGATGTTCAAGAATAAATGGGATAAATGTTGGAAATGTCATCAGATACCTGGTTCATATTACCATATGTGGTAGACATGCTCAGATGCAAAAAGATATTGGACTATAATCCACACATGGTTGGAAAAAATGATAAAACAACACATAGACTTTAAACCTGAGATATTCTTATTGGGAATCATACCGGAAATATATCGTAAAGAATTGAAATATTTGATTGTAAATGTTTTAACAGTGGCTAGAATTGTATTCTCTAAGAATTGGAAAAATGAAAAAAATACCTATGCAGGAGGAAATTATTAAGAAAATCATGGACTGTGCCGAAATGAGTAAATTGACATTTGAAATTAAAGAAGAGGATAAACAATTTTATATGATATGGGATTTATTTTATCAATGCTTAGATAAAAAGACATGGTAAAGAAATAGATTAGTAAGCCTGGTAGACTTCCGGTTTGAGCTTCTTCGGCGACAGACCGAAACCTCGTCTCTGCGAGGCTTCGATCCGTGCTCGCCGCTGGAGCGCCCTTAGTCGGCTGGTTTCGGGGCTAAGCCACACCGTAGAGGTGGTGAAGAAGGGGGAGACTGCCTGCAGGGTTGAGGAGAGCCGCATCTCTCCTCCCCAGCTGGCCATTACTCTCTTTCCCGAAGGCGGTTGCAGCGGTGGTCAGAAATGGCCACCACAAAGAAGAACTCGACCGGAAAAGAATGTGCAGGAGGAAGATAAGAAGAGAAAGTTTTGGTTGATGGGGTCAAACAGCAAAAGCAACAAATAAGGTACCCTGGAATTTAAATTTAATAACATTGTTCCCAAAGAAGATTTTGAAGCTGCGAAGGAGAGAGAAAAGGGAAAGGATTAGGTTTTGTTTTCTTCCCTTCCTTATACTGACAGCTAAGAGACTTAAGCAAGAAATTGAAAAAAAATCCACTTTGACATTAATAGGCATCTAAGCTGAAAATAAAGTCAAAGGGATAATAAATATTTCTGTATATTTAAAAGTTTTTAAAAGCAGGAAAGGAGAAAAAAAATAATAAAAGGAAAGGATCTGGAAAAATGGAGGAGATTGCCTGGAACTAAGGAATGGAATTGTAACTAAAAGGAACTTACAGTGAAATTTCAACAAGATTCCTCAAAGATACATCTTAATTGAAACTTGGTAACAAAATAATAGAACCCCAGGAAGAGAAAGTGGAAAAAAAGAAGCAGAAAGAAACAGCCTTGGATTATTTGGATTACTTGGTGATTTTTGGTTTTTGCATCTGGATGACTAAAATTAACCGGGTGGTTGTTTAAAAGTCTTTAAAATGGTATCACTCTTAGAAGAACTGAAAATGGAACTTAAAAAATGGAAAGAAGATGCACAAGAAGGTTCTTTTGGCTTCATATTTCAATTCTTAGAAATGGAGATCTGGAACTATGAGAAACAACAAGAAACACTTGCAGAACAAGAAGATTGGGACAAAGAAGAAGCCATCTTTAATGATCAAATAATTTTAAGTGGGGGGGGGGAGAAAAGGGGAGAAAGAGAGTGAAAGGTTTAAGACTAGAAAAAACAACCAAAAAGAATAATAATAATTTGAAAGATAAGTATAATATTAGAAAGCAACAGAAGAGGGGATTACAGATGAGAGAGTTAGAAGTAGAGAGACAAGGGGGTAAAAAGGGGAGGGAGAAGAAGAGGGGAGGGAGAAGAAGGAAAAGAAGTTGTAAAAGACAGAAACAAGAAATGGAGAAACAGGGAAAAGATATAAGGATTGTAACCATAAGCTTGTTTAGAAATAATGGGTGAAAATTTAATTGCAAAAGGGATTCTGCAAAGGTACATAAGATAGCATTGTTACATTAAAAACAGAAATAATTTTAGAAAATATGATTAAAATGATGGATAAAATATTTACTGTAATGTAGTTGAATGTTTGGTAATAAATAAATGAATTAAAATGATTGAGAGAATTAAATGGGAACATTTTTAATTATTAGTAATGATTTATAAAAGTATAAGTGAGAAATATGGAAAAAAAGAATTAAGAATTATGATTGTAACCATAAGCTTGTTTAGAAATAATGGGTGAAAATTTAATTGCAAAAGGGATTCTGCAAAGGTACATAAGATAGCATTGTTACATTAAAAACAGAAATAATTTTAGAAAATATGATTAAAATGATGGATAAAATATTTACTGTAATGTAGTTGAATGTTTGGTAATAAATAAATGAATTAAAATGATTGAGAGAATTAAATGGGAACATTTTTAATTATTAGTAATGATTTATAAAAGTATAAGTGAGAAATATGGAAAAAAAGAATTAACTATGGAAAGTTTATAAGTGTTCCCAAGGAAGTATGATATTTAATTGAAAAGAAATGTTAAAGATGTTAAGATTTTAATGAATATTAATGATAGAATTGAATTGGAATGGAATGTGTGCTTTATTTACATATATATATATAATTTTTTCTTTTTAAGAATATAGTGTGTATTTTAAGAATGTACCAAGCAGAATTCGATTGGAAGTTATGTATTATATTGAATGCTATAATCTTAAAGGTATATATTGAAGCTTAAATAAGAGTTTGAATGGATAAAATTAAAAGATATAAAGGTATCATACTCCAATTGGTAACTACAGGGAAAAATTTGTTTAATAGGAAAAGATAATATGAAATTGAAACAGGACAGATAAAAGTATAAATATAATGATTTGATTGAGATGAGATAATTAAAATAAAGTTGAGAAAATTAAAAGAGGGGAAAACTATGTAGAAAATATAAAACGGTAATAAGATATGGAATAGAATATAAAAATGAGCATGAAATTGAGTTTGGTGTCTGTATGAAGAAGTGATAACCTAGGACCATGCTATTTTCAAAAAAGATGTTTTATTTGTATTTTGTTTTTGTGAAAACCCAAATAAAACTTTCAAAAAAAAAAAAAAAAGAAAGAAAGAGATTAGTAAGCCTTACAATAAAAGTTAATAGATTGATATAGAATACAATATAAAATATATAACCATTGGATGAATGTGTAAGATTAAATCATAATGAAATTTAGAATATTTCGTATAAATGATGGAAAAATAGTTTAGTCAAATGAATGTTTAATAAGTGATATTATATAATACACAAGCTAGATTGATAAGGTGAGAATGTATATAACTTGTGAGTAATGGTTAAAAAAAGGATAGTACAAAAGATTGCAACCAAGTGACACACTGTATGTATATAATTGAGAGGTTTTTATGTTTTGCTTGTATGTTTGTTGTAAAAATAAAAATTTTGTTATAAAAAAAAAAAGAAAAAAGACTGGCTAAAATGTACAAAAATCAGTCACCAAATTTCTGGAAGTACATGCAAGAATGGGGTACATATAACCACACATGGTGGTCCTGTAAAAAAGCACAGGAGTTTTGGTATAGGATTTGGATGTGGCTAGAGGAAATGATGGGACTAAAAATAGACTATAAACCAGATTTTTTTAAAATTAGGAATTGTCAAAGAAACATAGCAAAGAAAATACTTATTTAATAATCCATGTTATCACAGCAGCAAGAACGGTGTTTGCCCAGAAATAGAAGGTTAGAGAAACACCCAGTGAAGAAGTGATAAATAAGATTTTGACATGCTCTAAAATGGACAGAATGACTCTAGAAATGAAATACAAGGATGACTCAGAATATTATATGATTTGGAACAAATTTTATTATTGGTGGGAACAGAAAGGCAGGGCTCAAAATGAAAAAGAGAAATAGGATTTGTAGAAGGGATATCCGAGACCATGTGATTAAACTAAAATTGAGAATGGTGGACGATTTAGTAAAGGAAAATTAAATGTATAAAGATTCAATATGTATAAATGTATATAAGATATATATTATATATTATAAGATGTAAGACAAAAAGAGAT
Organism: Notechis scutatus; assembly: GCF_049901735.1. Lineage (NCBI taxonomy): Eukaryota > Metazoa > Chordata > Lepidosauria > Squamata > Elapidae > Notechis > Notechis scutatus. The sequence continues at coordinate 27,808,012 of NC_142025.1, forward strand.
ACCAAAAACTATTTCACAATGTTCAATGTTTTTAAATAATGTATTTAATAAAATTTGTAAAAAAAAAAACCTCACACACATGATCATAATTGGGACCAGAATTTCAGTCATTAAGAAAAGTGGTTGTTAAGTGAGTCATGCCCAATTTTATAACCTTTGTTTTGCCACAGTTGCTATGCAAATCACTGGAGTTGTTCAGTGAATCTAGCTTCCCCTAATTGACTATCAGGAGCTGGTTGGGAAGGTTGGAAATGGTGATCACATGACTCCAGAACACTGCAACCATCATAAATACATGCCAGTTACCAAGCATCCAAATTTTGTTCAAATGACCAGGGGGATGCTGTGACAGTCTTGAATGCAAGGACTGATCATTAGTCACTTTTTCAGTACTACTGTAACTTTGAATGGTTGCTAAATGAATGGTTGTAAGTTAACCTGTATTCTGAGGAAGGCTGAAATATCTGGCTTTCCAGATGCTGCTGAGCTATAACATACAGCATCACAGATCATTGGTCATGATAGCTAGCATGTCTGGGAATTGTGGTTCTCCAAAATTAAGGGTCTTTCTGATTTTCCCCAGTCTTTTAGCTTTATTCATTGGTTTTAGGCCAGATATCCTCAAGTGTAAGAACTAAAAGTTTGTAAGAGCCCACAGCAAAACATCAACAATTCCATAATATGTTCTATAGCTGTTTGTTGGATGCTTTCAAGAAACTTACCTGCAAAGATATTAATATTCAACTTTTATTTCTTACTTACAAAACAAGTAATTTATAAAACTTATAAATGAGAGAAAATAACCAATGAAATCACTAGATTAAAAATGTATCCTCCAAATCCAATATTTTTATAATTATGAAAGGTATATTCATAGTAATAAGCTTTTTAAAAATCTTTTTCAGTTGTGAGTGGAATTTTATTTGTTTTCAATCTCTAACAACCATCTCTTTAACTACAGTGATGGATTGTTTGACCTTCTGGAACAGTATTTAACTAAATCTTATCTGTTGTTTTTCCAGGAAGTTTATGTATTTTTGCCCAATAGATGGCCAAGTGTTTTCCTTCCATAAGTTAAACCAAAATTTGAAAGGAAATTCAATTCATGTGTGGGTACAAAAGAAACCATAAAACTTGAGATAAGAAACTTGGAATCTATCCATCAATTCCAAGGGGATCAAACCTATACATAGACACCTTCATCCCAGGCGGCCACAATATGGTGAGCTATATTTTTAAACTATGGTAATTAATTCTAAATTTGCAACTACACATTTAAATGATTGTGTGCAAATACTGTGCCTCTTTTGTCTTAATTTTGGTGATTCATTTCCTCTTTGAGAATGATCTGTAAAAGAGCATCCTCTTTCTTAACAACTTGTTTCCATTGTTTCTTCAATCTATAAGTTAGTGAGCCAGAGAAATCTAGAATTTGTGTAATAAATGTCATTTCCTACATAAAGACCTGTATGATTTATCAGTTATAAATTGTAACATATAAAATGTTGTGCATTAAATTTCATTAAAGTTTGTGTTTTAAAAGGTTTTTATCAGTATTTTGTCAAATGAAATTATACATTTTAATATGGTTCTCTGAAAATAATCCATTGCCTAATTGGTCATGTTTGCTTAAATATCTGTAAATGCATATGTGCAGTTATGCAGCTGAATTACATTCCTTGCTGATTTATGAAGTCCTTTTGATTGCCTATGAAATCAGATAAGTAGTAGATTTATAAATGACACAGTGGTGATATCATATAAAGATAATAATATTTTTATACTAGGATACCAAGTGGAGGTAGGTAACATCATGAAATAAAAACCTAAATTAAACAATCCAGTAAACCAACCATAACTGGCAGTTTAGCATAATATAAAGGTGAAGCAGAAAATGCTTGAGCACCCATGCAGAAAAATGACTAGTTTCATGACTATACCTTGGAAGTTTCCTGAAAACATATTTAGTAACAGCAAAGTATATTTCTATCTATTTTTAAAATCTGAAAAAGAAACACTCAAGAGATCACAGTACTGTGATAACAGACAAGGGTAATCAATTTTGAAGTTTAGGATATTGGGAGCAATAACATGAGAAGCAGCAGAGACAGGTGGCTGGAAAGACAGTCAAATAATCAAGATGGTATAGCAACTGTTTGAACAAAGTCCCAACTATTTTAGTGTGTATGTGGAGCTTCAGTTTGTCCGTTATTGTCTCCTTCTATACCAGTGTTTCTCAAACTTGGGCCCTGAAGTCCCCAGAGTTTATCTTTATCATTTATCTTAAAGGTGCCAAGTTTGAGAAACACCAATCAAGACTTTCTCTATCTAGACTTTTCTTTCACAGACACACAACCGAGCACACAACGCTCGGTTGTAGAAAAAAGGAGATATGCAAGATGGAAAGAGAAAGACAACGTCCAGTGGCTTAGCCTTTACTTACTAAGGGGGGTAGTGCAGCCTCTGTATGTTTGTGACATCCATGTTGTGACACTGCCTTCAACAAGTTATCATACTTCCAAACATATCAAGCAGCCCCACTCCTTGCTCCATACCGTATAATATTGAAACATTACCTGTCATATTGGACCCTTAATAAACAGCTATTTCTGATAAGCAGAACCTGAAGGGTGTTGTTTTATGAATGTTTCAATGGAAATGGAAAATGTTCACAGCTCCAATAAAGTATATCATTAACTTAATGTGAGCCAGTGGTGGCTTCAAATTTTTTAACAATTGGTTCTCTGTCCTAATGACTGGCTGGGTGGTCATGGCTGGGTGGTCATGTGACTGAGTGGGAGTGGCCAACTTGATCTCACTCACTTGGAGGAGTGCTTAGCCTTGCCCGGCCACTTGTGACCATGGGGATGCTGCAAATGGTCGTACGTGTGAAAAACAGTCATAAGTCACTTTTTTAGTGCCATTGTAACTTTGAATGGTCAGTAAATGAACTGTTGCAAGTCAAGGATTACCTGTATAAAAATACAAAAAGCTTCTTTGCTTGTGAAAAGCTTCCCTAAATTTATTTATTTATTTACTTATTTTGTCAAGCAATTATAAGATAGTTATGAATACATGAAATTGATACATATAAGAAAAAACAATAGGACAGGGATGATAGGCACGTTGGTGCGCTTATGCATGCCCCCTATAGATCTCTTAGGAAAGGGGTGAAGTCAATAGTAGATAGTCTAAGGTTAAAGTTTTTGGGGTTTGGGGAAGAAACACAGAGTCAGGTAGAGTATTCCAGACATTGACCACTCTGTTACTGAAGTCGTATTTCCTGCAATCAAGTTTGGTGTGGTTTACCTTCAGTTTGTATCTATTATGTGCTCTTGTATTGTTATGGTTGAAGCTGAAGTATTCATTGACAGGTAGGACATTGCAATATATAATTTTATGTACTATACTTAGATTGGACCGAAGGCGGCGTAGTTCTAGGTTGTCTAGGTCTAAAATTTCAAGTCTCGTGGCATAAGGTATTCTGCAACAAGTAGAGGACTGGAGAACTCTTCTTGTGAAATATTTCTGGACTTTCTCAACTGTATTGATATCAGATACGTAATGTGGGTTCCAGACTGATGAGCTGTATTCAAGTATTGGTCTAGCAAATGTTTTGTATGCTCTAGTTAGTAGTGTGATATTACCAGAGAAAAAGCTATGTAGGTTTAGGTTAACAACTCTTAATGCCTTTTTGGCTATGTAGTTACAGTGGGCTCTAGCACTTAGATCATTAGAGATGAGTACTCCAAGGTCTTTGACAGAGTTTGGATCATCAATGAGGGAATACACACTGGAGATCAATGAGTCACAGCTGTCATAGAAAGCTAAACCATTCTGTCTGAATACCTTCCTTTTCCTCAGCAATAGCTGCAACCCAGTTACAAATGAGGCAGGGTGCCAAAGCACATTGAGAAATTAAAATAGTTAAAATACAGCCGACTCTTGCTCATAAAGTGAAACTCTTTAGCAGAGAGGTCATTTAAGCTCTCCAGAAAGTGGATGGGAATATTTGGGTTACAAAATGCCGAGCTAAATAGACAAATTAACAAATTAACATCTTGAGTGATGGCTAGTCCCTTCCTGTCTTTGTTCAGACCTTGCTGCAGGGAAATTGGTTTTCTGGAAACCAAGAAAGTTCAGTTGCCTCTTGAAAAAAGCACCTTTGGGACAACCATGATCTGGATGACTGAAGAATTCCCATAGATCATTGTGTTCAGTGAACTGACAAAGCACCCAGCAGCAATCATTAGATCTATTACCATTTAAAGATACCAGCTGGTCCCACTCACCTCACAAGATATCCTAAGGTAATCATCCAGATTTAAAGAAAAATCACATACCCTCAGAAAGGCAATAAAAAAAATCAGACAGAATGCCAAGCTTGCATCCTGCCTCTCAGCCATTTCTTCTATGGCTATGCCAACTCTTCTGTAAATAGCTGTTCAAGCCCCAGGAATACAAGTACCACAGAAAACTCTGGGGGGTGGGGGAAACTCTGGAGAAGTTCAGGTACAGACAGAAAGTCTGGGCATACTGCCAAGAACCATTAACGCTGTTACAATGTAACAAAGCTTGAGTCAGGTGCAGTTTCTGAAAACACTTAAAGCAGCAGGGGCAGCAATTAAGATAAGGATTAGGCTAGAAACACAGGCACACTAGAATCTTTCCTTCCTGCATTCCTTGCAGGATTAGCCCTGTAAAGTGGGAAAAGTTTTCTTCCAACAAACAGTTCTTTGAACTGCTCAGAAAATTAACATATGGTTTGAAAGAACCATTGAGAACCAGCAGGAGCTCACCACTGATGTGAGCCCTATTCCATTTGACTCTCTCATAAACACACACACACACACACACAGAGAGAGAGAAATAAACTGGCAAAATGAACATATGACAATTGAACAGCTAGGCACTGCCAGTTACATCCAGCCACTTTCTTTCCTTTTTCTTTTTTTTAAAAATAGAATTATCAAACCATCAAAACCACTGAGCCACAGTAATAGATTATAGAGAACCATTTCCCCTTTTTTTGATATTCCTGTTGAGTCTTTTTTTTATTGTATGTCAGATAAAGAAGACGCTCAGTTGTCTACAGTTTAAAACTTCCAGATCACTGGTGTTCCCTTAACCCTTCTTTTTGAACCTTTCTGCAGCTGTGTAATCACCTCATTGACTTCCAGATATTATAATTAGATTCTCCTAATTAGAATTAGAATTATAATTCTTTATTGGCCAAGTGTGATTAGACACACAAGGTATTGTCTCCGGTGCATACGGTCTCAGTGTACATTCAACAATAGGGCTAGATCATTATCATAGTCATTGTAAAAATACATTCATCATAATCATTGTAAAAATACATTCATCATAAAACATTAAATACAACACTTGGTGATAGTCATGGATACTAAATAAGCAATCAATATAAATCATATTAGGATACTAAGTAAACAATATAAATTGTAAGATACAAGCAACAGTTATAATCATAAGAAGATAAGGAGATAAAAAATAGGGAAGATGAGAAGAATGATAATACTGCCTTTCTAGATAGTTTGACAGTGTTGTGGGAATTAGTTGTTCAGCAGAATGATGGCATGGAGAAATGGGGAAACACTTACTTTTACACAATTTACTTAATTATTTGTCTCATTTAATTTTCTGCAAACCTTCATCACAAAGCCTGTCCAGTAGATGCTGTCCACTAGAAGTTAAGAGGAGATTGCTCTAGAGTTTAGTAGGGGAAACTAACACCTCTTCCCTGCAGCATTCTTGTATTTCATCTAGGCCTTCTAAAATAATTTGGTGTCTTTAATCTATTTATTAGTATTACTGTCAGGTTACAAATGTATACAGGCAGACATATCAATCACATATAACAGAAATGACACCAGCTGAAAATCAAGGAAAACTGTATTAGGACCAAGTCAATCCACGCTTAGAAATACAGTTAAGAATTGCTAACTGATTAACTCTTTACTGTTTAGCCAATGGTGCCATGCAGTAGAAAGCAGTTCAGAAATATTTTCCAAAGTTGTTATTAATTTTCTAGATAGTTCACTGATAAATGTAGCTCAGATAAAGTATGACAATTCCTCAACTTGGAATGATGCTTATATCTTTCTATGGACTGAAGCACTTGTCTTAGCCAGAATTATGACTTCCAAACCCTGAATATTGCAGCATGTGGTAGAAAATTCAGAAGAGCTAAGGGAAGCCAGATCTAGCCCTGTCAGAAAATCTTCCCCTGAACATTTTGTATTACTGCTGCCTACTGTAGCTCCATTGTAGCTGTCATCCTTTCATAAAATGTCAAGTAAAGTTGTATTATTACTAAATAGTTCCTTGCTCAATATAAAATTTCAGAATATCACATAGAAAATGCTCCTTTATTGTTCGTTATTCAGACAGCCATAAAACATGCTGCTCTAAGAATCAGTCTCCTACCAGTCTTTTCACTGAGAGCTTTGCTTTGACCTTTCTCAGTCTGCTCAAGTAACTATCAAACATGACAGCCTGAAACTGTTCCTATCTGGTACTGTAAGGACACATGGAAGTATTAACGGGTTTTTGTCAGTACACCAAGGACAGAGGAAAGTCTCTAATAGCCCTCCTGGTGCAACCAAATTATTAGACACTATCTCAATTTGTGGATTCAGCCAAACTCATTTAGATTTAGTTGGTGGACTGAAACACTCCTAGATCAATGTGCAGCCCAAAGTACTGGTCAGAAAAATATACCAGAGTCAAATGAGTCAGGTATTCCAAACCACAAAATAAAAGTCCTTAATGTATGAATCAGGTCAGGATCCAAGAAGTCAATCCAAGAGCTAAGAATAGACCTTAAAATAATAACATGACTATACAAGGTAAAGATGTGTTTCTATTGCTGGTTCACTCCCAAATGGAGAATTTTATTCAAAACACTACAAGCCTTCATCACAACATAGCTGATACACATCTCACTGAGCTCAGAATATAGGTAAAAAATATCAGTGTCTATGCAGTAAACAGGTATTATTTTGAAGGAGGGATTTTTTTGTCTTGAGATTCTGTATCTCAGTGAGTTCCCAAACAGCAATATAATCTCTCTTGTGGATTTGGAGGTCATTCTTAAAAATCTGGGTAAAAATCTGGGATGTTAGGTACAATGTTTATTGGGACCAACTTTTCTCTGCTTTCAACACTAAGGCATGCATTATTTGGCTTCTGTGTTCTGAAGAATTGATTTCTGTGAAAGTTCTGCACACAACTCAGTGTCAGACTATAAGAATAACCACTTTGCTTTTATTCAGACATTATTCTGAGAATAAATGCTTAAAAAAATTAAGATGGGAAATTATAGATGAACTGGTGGAACATGCTAAATGCAAGTCTTAAATGTAGAGAAATGTGTTCAGCAAGAAACAAAGTTCTATAGAACAGACTATTTGTAGCTCAAGCTCAGAGAGCACAAGAAATGTGAGGTCCTTGTTGCTCTCTGAGCTTGGTGGTTTTCTTGCAGATGTTTCATAAACAAACTAGATAATATCATCAGTGCATCAATATATCAATAACATCAGCACTAATGAAGTTACCTAGTTTGGTAATAAAACATCTGCAAGAAAACCACTGAACTCAGAAGCAACAAGGACCCAACAAGAAGAAAAGCCTTGCAGTAATATTAATAAAGAGCAATGCTATAATACTGGTAAAGTAGTTGATGGATTTTAGCTGTGGAAATATTTTTTAATTATCAGACAACTACCATATAGTGATGGCTAACCTTTTCCTCGTCGCATGTCGAAAGTGTGTGCGTACACGGGCATGCTCTTGTTCGCATGCCCGCACCCATGATGCAATGTGTGTGTGACTCCCCTGCCCCCTGCGCATGCATGACCCTCTGCGTGTGCGCCATGTGCCTCTGTGCATGCACGCACAACCATGTGTCGCATGCCTCTGCGCATGTGCGCACATCTCCTGACAATCAGCTGGCTGCCAGGGTGTGCATGCACATGCACAGTGGGGCTCTTCTGGGAGACCTCTCGTGTGCCAACAGGAATTGCTCTGCGTGCTACTTCCAGCACGCATGCCATAGGTTCATCATCATGGATATAGAACAAATATCATAAGGCAATAAGGTTGAAGCTTATTACAAAAAGAAGCACGTCCTGATTTTGGATATATACAGATAACAGATAATCAGAGTTGGAAGGGACCTTGTAGGTCATCTAGTCCAACACCCCACCCAAGCAGGAGACCCTACACCATTTCTGACAAATGGCAGTCCAATCTCTTCTTGAAAGTTTCAAGTGATGGCTCTCCCACAACTTCCGAGGGCAAGCTGTTCCATTGGTTAATTGTTCTCACTGTCAGAAAGTTTCTCCTTATTTCCAGGTTAAATTTCTCCTTGTTCAGTTTCCATCCATTATTCCTTGTCTGGCCTACAGGAGCTTTAGAAAATAGCTTGACCCCTTCCTCCCTGTGGCAGCCCCTCAAATATTGGAAGACCGCTATCCTGTCTCCCCTGGTCCTTCTCTTTACTAGACTAGCCAAGCCCAGTTCCTGCAACCGTTCACTGTGTGTTTTAGTCTCCAGTCCCCTAATCATCCTGGTTGCTCTTCTCTGTATTTTTTCTAGAGTCTCAACATATTTTTTATAATGTGGTGAGCAAAACTGGATGCAGTACTTTAGGTGTGGTCTTACTAAGGATTTATAGAGTGGTATTAGTACTTCCCTTGATCTTGATTGTATCCCTCTGTTAATACAACTTAGGATTGCATTAGCTTTTTTGGCTGCTGCTGCACACTGCTGGCTCATATTTAGCTGATTGTCCACTAAGACTCCAAAATCCCTCTCACTACTGCTATTGAGCCTGGTTTCACCCAGTCTATATGTATACTTTGGGTTTTTCTTGCCTAAGTGTAGGACTTTACTTTTCTCTGCACTGAATTTCATTTTGTGAATAATACTTGGCATTATCAATGTAATGTAATGTAATGTTTTCCCAGCAGAAATTATATGGTAGCATTGTTTTATTGATTGTTTTTAAAGATTACAGATGTAAAAAAAAATTCCTTACCTGCAATAAATACAGTTAAATAGGAAGTGAACTCAGTGCCAGCTTTTTCTATTGAGTTTCTGACTTACTGAAAGTCCTCAATTCACATTCATATATCAGCATATTTTCTCATTACTAAAAGGAAAAATATAATTTAGCTAATTTTGTTTCTTCACATCATTGACAGGTCTTTTCAACTATGTAGTCAGATTTTCTATGAAAGGAAAACTGTATCAACAATATTAAAAAGATTCAGAAAGCACATCTTAAACGAATAATATGACTTTTATTGGTATGATCACTCTAAATCTATAAAGGGGCTTCTGCAGTTTTTAATTCTTTTGAAAAAATTGGGGAAACAAATTTACAACGGAGAAGTCAGAATTGGGCCACAGAAGTGGTGGCAAGCACAAAGGCACATCCCCACTGGCACAAGCAGCAGGAAAGCATGTGAGAATCTGTTCCATTTGTATGAGCAGCAAGCACACGTGTTCATCACTTGTGCAGATGGAAGAGTGACCGTGCACTTGCTGACTGCTCATGACCAACCATACTCTTTCCCCCCTCTGCTCGTCTGCAAAGCTGGAAAGATTGGGGAACTTTCACCTAGAGGTCTCTGGGTCCTCACTCTTTCCATTTTCCACTTCTTATTAACATATTGATAATTCCAATTGTCACCATCAACATTCCATATCTTTGTTGCCTGGTATCTTCACTCTACAGGTCAAATAGTAGGCTTTCAGAACCTATCTTTGGCAACTAAATGAATAAAAGTGGTTAAAAATGAAATAATATCAGTAGTACCACTTCCTAAACCTAGCACAGAAATGAGCAGCTTGAAAGTTCAATCCTTTCTTGGGGAATATACTTTCATAGGAAGAAAACAAAATTAAACTTTTATAAAGGGGAAAAAATCAAATATAATTGCCTTTTCTAACTTTAAATACTGCCATGCAACTGTTGAAGAAGAAAAATACATTTTCCTTTATAAAATAACTGCTTTTAAATTAGTTTAAAAAGGAAAAAATAATTAGATGCAATGTTCCAGGTAAACCAGATGATGGTGATGGTCAACTACAGTTTATTTACTCATAAATTTCTCCATAAAAACAAATGGGGAAATGAGATCCAATTTAACATTATAGATCATGAAAAATAGAAGGAAAGAAAATACTGTACCCTCATGTGCAACTAGAAGCTTGCATTAAAGATTGAAATGTAATAATTACTGAGCTTGATCAGAGAAATAAAAATTTTTGAACCTGCACAACACAGAATAATAAAGTAAATGGCTAGACTTGGACCTGTCTCTATAAATGGTTCTTTAAAAAATTATTTCCTCTATTCTCTGTTTTTTCATTCAAGGGAATTATTTGTTTGTTTGTTTGATATCAGGAGCTGTTTGAGATGATGTTTTTATTTTCCAGTATTGAAGTTTTTCTATGCTCAACAGAGGAAGGAGTTGAAATAATCTGAAGAAAATGACTGAGAACAAACATCTCTTCCTTGCATATTTGTGTATTGAGAAATGGCTGCTGACTACCAGAGATGAGAGGTAATTTCTCTCTAATTTCACAGCTTGTACAGACTAAAGACACACAACACATTTATTTCCTCCAACAATTTAATGCAGGAGACATTTCGGTTTTATTCAAGAAAGATCTCTAGAAGAACATTGTACTAATTGTCAATGCAGTGTGTTTCATAGATGAACAGAAATTTGAACTGAGTCTTTTTTTTTTTTTTTTAATTTCAAGCTCTCATAGTTTATACAAATCTTACCATTTCAGAATTTGGACAAAGTATCAATTCTAATTAAACTTATTTGGGATGCAACTACTATTGATTTATCTCAAAAATTCTTACTGGTATTTCTAATTAATTTAAATCCTCATTGATAATAGATTTATGCTTTTATGTAGAGATTTCTGATTTCTGCTATCTATAATTATTTTTATCCACCATGCTTGATTTAACTTGGAATAACCCATCATCACTTGTCCATATTTTTCAACTTGATGAACATGGATTTGCAATGGTTGCATTCAACCTATGTTCTCCTTGCTTCCTTTCTCAATTATATGTCTCCTGTTTACAATATTTCTACAGTTCATACTGTGATGCATTTCTGTAATATAGAGTTACTTCTTTTTCTACCTGTTGGACACAATATGTAAACATGGTTTATTTCTTTGTAACAATCATGCTTGATTCTTATGATTATTGAAACACTACCTAATGGATCTTACCTTTATTTCATATCCTTATCTCTTCGATGTCATACAAAATTCTTTACAATTGACTAAAGTAGCATAAACTGGAAATGAACAAAAGAGATGCAGGTCATAAGAACTGGTAAAGGATCTTCTAGCTAATTTGAATGCTTAATTGAATGCCTAATCTGAAGTCCATATAATTTGGTGTACACTCTAAAATACTGATGGAATTGACTATAGAGCTGATGAATCTGTTTAAATTATTGTTTAGAAATCAGGGGGAAGTGGGACTTTTAATTTCAAAAATATTTCTTATGAACTTTAGGACTCATGTTTTAGATGTGATTTTATTGATTGATTGGTTTTTGACATACAATTCAGTAGTCTGATGACAAGTCTGTTTTCTTATTCTAGTTTCTAAGAGTTTGATTTGCTGTGAACATTTTCAATCTTCAAATTCATTATAACATTAATATGAAATTATATTTTCAGAATGTATTTGCCAAATGTATTAAGACATGGGACACAATTTGATTGGACATTAGTATTTTATGGAAGAAAACAAATGCTGTCAATTATATTTAGAAGGCTTAAGCTAGTCATTTTATAATTGCAATCCTTCAAACAAACTAAAATTTCTAAGAAGTGCTATATTAAGGAGAATTATAATATTGACTATAGTATAGTCAATGATCCATTTTTTATTGTGCCTTGAAGGCATTTGAAGTTTGTAAAACAATGTATTTGATTATTTCAAAAGTCAGTAAAAACACAGACAGGTAACCACAGGAAATTAATAAAATGAACTTGAGTATACATGTTTAACTTTACTAAGCTAAAGCCTACAAAAATGGGATAAATTATTAATATTATTTCTGGACGATAATGTACAAAACTATATGATTATTTTCTTGACATGCTGTAAATAAGACATACACACAGTCTTTACCTGAACTTGTTAGGACATGAGTTCCTGTAGCCTTCTGATAGTTAATGACTGAGATTGTGATCTAATTTTTGGAAGTTGATATAAATGGGGAATAACTTCTAAATTATCTTGAAATCCCTACATTATTGTGCATTATTTGCATTATTTCAATATACCACCCAGAGTCAATCTATGAGAGAGATGGGCATTTCTAAACATTTTATTTATTTAAATTTATCTTATACATGATAAATAAATAGAATCAAATAGTACTTCCATCATTCTTCAATCTCCTTTGAATTGATTACTATCTGCCATTGTAGGCCCAGCTCTAGACATTCTGGTAACCTAGACAAAACATATTTGGCTCATCAAATTTTGTTAGCTATATTCAAAACATGTCCTCTTATTTCTTAATTATATTTAATCCCCCAGTAGATACGCTGGCTCACTGAGTGCATCATTACCGTTTTTCATTTTTTCATTGTGCTTTTTTGGAAGCCTTTGATAGTCTTTAAGACAAGGTACCCTAGGCCAGTGCCTACTTAGTCTTAGCCTAGAGCTGGCCCTGTCCAATGGCATCCTTTATCATACCAATGTTGGAACATCCTTTTGAATTCAGAGATTTATTTAAAGACTTTCATTGTTTTTTTCATATGTATTTCCATATTTAATATCTTTATATTATGAGATGTTCATGCAATATATTACTTAAACCTACTATGGCAGACTTTCCCAATCGAGCACTCTCTACATATATAAACCACCTTCCAGAATGTGTCAGCAAGAATATAAGTCCATACAGTCTTAAGCAGTGTATTTAAAGTATTTAATGTTCAATTATGCAAGATTGACCATGTTATGTACTCTGATTGGATTGAGGACCACCAGTTCCTGGCTGCATTTTCTGCCAGGTTTCATCTGTTTCTAGATTAATTTAAACCTTGTTGTCTTCCAGTTAGGTTCTTCTTTGAAATTATTTCCTGATGCTCTCAGAGAAAAGCCATACCAAAAAAAAAAGCAAATTAATAGTAGTACTAGAGAAAGAATGTCAATAACTTCATATTTCAATCTCAGGGAAAAATGGAGATGCAGATATTCAATGGTTAAAAGAGCTAATGTTGTTCCTGATTCCAAATTTATTTCCTGCAATAATCAATAAAAATAACATACAAAATTTACATTTAATGGATTATTTTTGCTTAAAAGAAATACATTGTAGAAAGTTAGCACCCACCCTTCTCCTAGAAGAATGAAATATTCTAAGAAATATTAAAATGGCATAATATTATACCTCCCTGGATGAGAAAAGGAGAAACATGCTCTTGGAAAGCATCCCCCATCTTTGTTAATAGCCCAAGAAAGACTGGGCCATCCTATCTGCCAAGACAAAAGGCTGAGCAAGATTATCTACAAAACATAAGACCTTCACCCTCAGGACATGATAGGATTAGCCCTCATTCAAGTTCCAAACCAAGACAAAGCCATTAAGCCATAATAGGAACACAACCCTCTTCACTACATCATCACTCAGCAAGATTCAACCAAGCTTGGGACTCAAGACAACCTACAAAATTACCCCTGCATGGCCTCATGGGAGTCTGGCAACCAATCAGAATACATTTCTGCCACATGAACAGAAAGCAAGTTCAAAGACCAAGAGAAGTATAAATCTCTCCCCCCCTCTCTCACACACACCCATGTGCTCGATTGCCCAGGACTTCAAACCATGTGGTCGTGTCCACTATTAAACCATCTTTCCAAATAGCTTCCATGTTTCCAGTGTCTTTCTCCCCACTTGAAACTGAACCCAGATGGACATTTCTTCCAACAAGATAAAGAAAAGCTAATGAATGCTATTGTTAAGAGCTATGTTGCAAATATATTTCAATTTGCAAGCAGTCCAAGAGTTCTTAGGCCTGAGTGCTAACTTTTGTCTTTATGTTCTTCTTCTCTTTCCCTCTCTTCCCTTCCAAAACTTTTAGTTCTTTTCCATATTAAAAGGACAGAGATTTCCCACATAAAATAATTTCACTTCTATTTACACTGACTAGAAAAAATGTAACTTTTCATTGGTGAAGAACTCTGGAGCATTTAAAAATAAATATGCAAATTGCATACTTATTTCAATAAAACAAAATGCTTTGGGAACTGATAGAAATCAGAGTATATTAAAATTCATATTGCTTTAATAATAATTTCTTTGCACTTGAAAAATATTTCTTCTTACCTGGGCAGCTTCTTTAAATCTATTCAGCAAGACCCACATCTTGTCTTTTCAGCTAGAATGAAATGGATTTCTTTCCTGGCATCCATGCAGTTCAATAATACTTAATAATATTAGATCTTCTCTGATAAAAGCCTCTCCCAATAATATTGGACAAAATATTCATGACTGAAGAACCTATTTTTATTTTTTAAAAATGCTATTCAGGTGTCCAAATTGTATCACCTCTAGTTGAAATGGGCTGTTTCTCTCAATTATGGCTAGAAGGTCATGAGAAATGGTAGCAAACCTCTAGCAGCCCCATGGAAATTTAACTGATGCTGAATGGATATTATATGCCTCAATTATAAGGTTGACTCTGTTTGGAAGATATAGCCTTTTAGGTAAGAGGGTGCAAACATTCCACATTGCACGCTTTTCAAACTCAATTACCAAGATATCAAAATGCAAATTGTCCATCAGCTTCTGAAGAGGTGAATGATGGCTTGAATTTTTGGCTGAGATAGCCTTTACTGCATCATTCACCAAGCTCATCAAAAATACTTCCCCCTTAGCATGATTCCTTTCTCCCGGAAAAGCTTCCTAAAAGGAACAGAAATGAATGGTGAGAAGAAAAATATGAAGTGGAATATGAACAGGAAATGGCCAGCCTTCAGAAACAATTCCATGCAGATTTTCTAGTAGTAGTAATTTATCAGACCGGGTCAAATTATCCTTTCTTAAGAATTATTCTATATGTATTCAAAGTTTTGCCTGATTCCTTTAAATATTTTTAATGAGAGTCAGTCTCCATCTTAGATTATTTTATCTATTTATCATTTACAGTTTGCAAAGCACATATAAAAATGAGTTTTTCTTTTAGTTTCCCTAGATCTAAGTTAAAAAAGAGTCAAGTGTAGTGCTGAATTTGTACATAAAAGAACATTTCATTCACTTTGTTTCATGGGAATATTTTTATAGAAAAGTCTACATAACACTCAATCTTCAAAGGGTAGGAAAATCTCTACATGCAATTTCTACAAGGAATATTATTCTCAAAGTTAATGCTGAACATGTAAATGCTATAATTTCATTTGCATTGGAAATATTCATTTTTCTAAGTCTACAGATAAATCACCAAGTACTTTTCAATCCAGGAATACATATTGTTTGCAAGATTTATGACTTATTATAAAGACAGTTTCCATGTTCCTTGTCCCTTCAGGGTTTTAATGTATATCTACCAGAAAAGGCATTTATTCTGTATGGTTTTCATAGCAAAAATATTATTTATTTCTCCAAGATTTTTCTTTATAAAGATATAATTGGTTTCTTTAGAAAGACATTTTAATCATGCAAAGCAATACAGAACAAAGCAGTGTAACGAATCAAAGGTGTAAGTACAAAATTATAGAATAAAATATGTAGAAAAATGCATTTCTAATTATCAATGTATTCAAAAGACATCATATAGGTAAACCTCAATTTACAATAGACCCTACTCATTACAGTCACAAGTTGTGACAGTTATTAAAGAGCCCACATAATTGCATCCCTTAGTGACCCTCATTCCCCTCCTTGATGTAACCGTGAAGCGAACATGTGGGTTATTATGCAGAGCAGGGGAAGGGGCAGTCTTGGGATGCCTAATGCAAGTCCAGATCTTACTGCTCCAGCCTTTGCCTCCTCTACCTCCTGAGGTAACCCAAGTGCCACTTCCTTCATTTGAGGTTGTCACAGATCTTGAGCCTCATTTCCTTCCCCATTGTCTCTTTGCAACCCATGGACTGTTTCCCAGCTTCACTAGGTCCTTTCCCACCCCACCAGATTTGTGCAGGCCTTGGACTTGCTTTTCCATCCCACATCTCACATATCCTCCACTTCAACCTCTATCACTGATCAGCTCTTACCTTCTGAAGATCTCCTTCTGGAAGCTCTTAAGATCATTTTAATTTTAAAAAATTCTTTAATGAGATTCAAAAAATTAAAAAGTTTACAAAAATTCAAAATATTAAAAAAAATACAAAAATTTCTATAATAGAAGATGTGTTAATATCTTTCAACATCATTTTCTTGACAGGATTAAACATCAACAAGCACAGAATTAACCTTCACCAAAAACCAGTTTTATACCAAAACTCAGAAAAGGTTAAAACTTAAAAAATAATAACTTTGGGGGGGGGGAAAGTATGTAAACTCACATTTGAATATCAATCTTTCTAGCTAGCCAAGAAGCCTTGCTGAATATCACTTATCTTGGTTCCCTGTCACTAAAAGCTTTGCTTCATTATTCAATTATTTCTTCAAAGTGCTGGTTGTCCAGGGAAGTATTTCCTCCCAACAGCAGTGTAAAAATCTTAAAACAACCCTTCCCCTTTAAGAAAGTGAAGCCCCAGAAGCTCCGGAGACAAGAAGTCTAAGTGTACTGGAAAGAATATAGTAAGGGTGGAAAAAAACAAAAGATGATTGCTTCTAACTACCGGTTCTCCAAACTGCTTAGAAAGTTAACAAGGGGTTCTATAGAACCAGACAGAACCAGTAGAATCCTACCCTTGCCTCTATATCATTTGCAGAGAGTATGGCTTAAGCTCAATATCATTAAAAGAAAGCTGACAAAACAACAGCTTCTTGGAAGTCACTTTTAATGCCTGCTGAGGCCTTCTGTTTCAAACAGGCATTTCCATTCCAGATGTATATATACTACTGAAACTCTTATGTCTGTTTGGGAAAAACAATGCATCAGAGGGCAACAATTTTTGAACCAAGGCATCTAAAATGGAATAATTTTACAAAATGACAGGACCCAGTACTTCTACTGGAATGAGATTTGAGAAAGTTGTTGCTTCTTCAATGCCACAACACTGCCATAGTCAGTCAGTCATGTGATTGTCATTTCCAATGTTCCCTGACTTCTTCCCAAAAGGCAATGGGGAAGCCAGCAGGGAAGATTACAAGTTGCTTGGGTAAGTCTATCTCACAATCTCCCTAGCCCCTTTATTAATTAATTAATTAATTAATTAATTAATTAATTAATTAATTATTTATTTATTTATTATTTATTTATTATTTTATTTATTTATTTATTTATTTTATTTATTTATTTGATTTGCCAATTGTTTACAAGATAATAAGTATAAGTGTATACATAGTTGTGAATACATGAAATGGGTACATATAAGAAAAATAAAAGAAGAATAAGAGAAACAATAGGACAGGGACGGTAGGCACGTTGGTGCGCTTTATGCACGCCCCTACAGACCTCTTAGGAAAGGGGTGAGGTCAATAGTAGACAGTCTTAAGGTTAAAGTTTTTGGGGTTTGGGGAAGAAACTACAGAGTCGGGTAGAGTATTCCAGACATTGACCACTCTATTGCTGAAGTCGTATTTCCTGCAATCAAGTTTGGTGCGGTTAACTTTGAGTTTGTATCTATTGTGTGCTCTTGTGTTGTTATGGTTGAAGCTGAAGTATTCATTGACAGGTAGGACATTGCAATGTATGATTTTATATACCATGCTTAAATCAGACCGAAGACGGCGTAATTCAAGGTTTTCTAGTTCTAGAATTTCAAGTCTGGTGGCATAAGGTATTCTACAACGAGTAGAGGAGTGGAGAACTCTTCTTGTGAAATATTTCTGGACTTTCTCAATTGTGCTAATATCAGATACGTAATGTGGGTTCCAGACTGATGAACTGTATTCGAGTATTGGTCTAGCAAATGTTTTGTATGCTCTGGTTAGTAGTGTGATATTACCAGAGAAAAAGCTATGTAGGATTAGGTTAACAACTCTTAATGCCTTTTTGGCTATGTAGTTGCAGTGGGCTCTAGCACTTAGATCATTAGAGGTGAGTATTCCAAGGTCCTTTACAGAGCTTGGGTCATCAACAAGATCTTGACTATTCAGCTTGTATTTTATTTTCTGATTTTTTTTTGCCAATATGTAAGACAGAGCATTTATTTGTTGAGATTTGAAGTTGCCATTTGTTTGACCATTCTGATACATAGTCAAGATCTTTTTGTAGGGTAGCAGTATTGTCTGTGGTATTGAACAGCTTTACATCATCAGCGAAAAGAACGCAATTGCTCTTAATATGATCACAGAGGTCATTTATGTAGAGTATGAAGAGAGTTGGTCCTAGAACACTGCCTTGGGGGACACCACTATTGACAGGTACAGAATTTGATAGGACGGCTCCCAATTTTGACCATTTGTTGTCTGTTTGCCAGGAATGCTTCTATCCAGTTATTCAGTTGTCCAGAGATACCATAGGATTTTATTTTTAGGAGTAGTTTGTCGTGTACCACTGAATCAAAGGCTTTACAGAAGTCTATGTAGATTGCTTCTATTGCTTTGCCCTGGTCGAGTTGTGTCGTCCATATGTTTTTGCAGTGTAAGAGTTGCATATTACAGGATAGTTTTTTTCTGAAACCAAATTGTTTATTGGAGAGTAGGTTGTTTGTCTCTAAGTGGAGGATGATGGATTGGTTAATAATTGATTCCTTGACTTTACAGGTGACGTAGCATAAGGAGATTGGTCTGTAATTTTCAACTAGGCTTGGGTCTCCCTTTTTGAAGATGGGGATGACTGTGGCTTGTGACCATAGGTTAGGCAAGGAGCTGGTCCTGAAAGATTTTTCAAAGATTATGCTTAGAGGTTTGGCTATGGCAGTGGATAGCTTTTTTTTAAGTAGGCACATATTCCATCCGGTCCAATAGATAGAGATGGTTTTAGATTGCGTAGTGCGTTTTCAACATTGTCTTCTGTAAAATCGATATGTATTAGATCATTGTTGTTATCTGTGGTACGGCTAGGAAATACTGGGCATGATCCATTGCTGTTTACAAATACTGAGCCGAAGAATGTGTTAAAGATGTTGGCTTTAATGGTGTCATCGTTGCAGTCTTTACCATCAGGTCCTATCAAGGGTGGGATAGACCTTGAGTCTTTTAGTTTGTTGTTTACAAAATTGTAAAAAGCACGGGTGGAATTGGTGCTTAGAAGGTTTTCCTCTTGTTTAATGTGATAATTGATGCATTCGGTCATAAATTTTTGTATCGGCTTTTGAAATTGGCAACGTGACCAGATTTGTTTTTCCGCCAGAGTGATCTCTTTTTGGATTGAAGTTTCCTTATTGTTATGGGTAATCTGCTTTTTTGTTTTGTTTTGGGAGTTGTTGTTGGTACATATAGTTTGATGACTCTTTTGACTTCAAGTAAAAATATGTTGTAATGGTCTTCTTGTGCACCACTTTGGCCATCCGCATATCCCCATGCATCCTTTATAAACTGCAGCACACCCCTGTGCACTTTCCTAACCTATATGGCACCTCTCATGTACCTATGCTTCTTAACCCATGCCGTATTCCCATGCACCACCCTAACCTGTGCAGGACATCTGCACCCCCATGTGCCTTGTGCATACTCCCCAACTTCTGAAACACCTCTCATATATCCTATTCACCATTATCAACCCACGTCACATGACCACTGCCCTCCTGACCCATGCAGCAACTCGTGTGGTATTCCTGACCTGCATTGCACTCCTATGCACTCTCCTCAATATGTGCAACACTCTCATGCATACCTGTGCAATCTTTCCAAGCCATGCCACACTGTCATTGGGGAGGTGTGTAAAAGACACTATGTGATTTAGGCTGGTGCACAGAGGAGTGTAAGAAGGGGTGGGATTCTACCAGCTCACACCTATTCGGGAAAACCAGTTGTTAACATTCTAAGCAGTTCGGAGAACCAGTTGTTAGAAGAAATTACTGGCCTAATCCTGTAAGGAAACATTCTGGTGTTGCTTACAGATATTGCCTCTCCATTAACTCTTATTACATTCTTGGCAGGACTAGACTTCCTGTGTCAGGAATGTCTCTGGAGTTTTTTTCCCTTCCTTTGCTGGTACTTTGCTTGTGTGGACTGACCATTCAAAGTTACAATGGCACTGAAAAAAGTGACTTATGACTCTTTTTCACACTTACGACTGTTGCAGCATCCCCACAGTCATGAGAGGCCAGGCGACGAGATGCGTGCCTCTATGTGAGTGATATTGAGTTGGCCACACCCAGCCAATAACATGACCACCAAGCCACATCCACCCAGTCACATGACCACCAAGCCACGTCCACCAACTAAGCCACATCCACAGAACTGGTTGTTAAAAAATTTGAATCCCACCCCGGGTATAAGAGTGCATGAGATGTAACATGCAGTCAGACAGGGTACATGGAGGTGTCCAAAATGCATAAGAGCCGCCACACCGGTCAGGGAGAATGCATGGAGGTGCAAGTGAGATGACAAGGGTTGGGAAGGAGTCACAGGAGTGCGTAATAAGTAAAAAATATCTCTGAAATGATAACCCAATGAGTTATAGGTTATCTAGTCAAAAGGATTTTGTCTGACAAGTTCAGGAGTTTAATTATGCTGAAGAAAGCAATTGCAATTATTTTGCTCACATCTGTTAAAGATGGAAAATATTAGAAAGAGAAAACAGAAAACCCTGCTATCAATCACAAAGTAAAGAAAGATGAAGATTCTTCTCAGGATTTTAGTCTATGGGGAATGAACAAGGGACCATACAACTTATTTACAATTGCTGAATAATAAAAACATTATGACTTACAGTTGATAAAACATATGGTTAGGGAATATTTTGATGAAGAAACAAGAACATGCTCTATCTTTGCACGTCTCCAGAAGTCTAAATACATGGAACTTTTTTTTTAAAGAGTTTTACTCAAAATCTGGAGAAATGATGTAGAGTATTGCAGAAATGTAGGTACAGGAAAATCTGCCTTGCTTTCTAGGATAATATATACAAAAGCAAAATATACTCTTCATTAAAAACTCAGCTACATTTATATTTATCTAACATTCTCTTTTTTACAGATAGTGATGAATCTTTTAAAACTGATTTTTTAAAAACATATGCCCAACCAAATGTTTTAACTAAAGAGGAGAATGAATCAAAATTAGATGTTAAAAGCTTCTAATTTTGGATACTGGAACAGAACTGATGAGTCACAAAATGAAAATAGCATGTGAAAAAGTTTGCTCCATTAGTAGTTATACACTTCAGTATCAAGACACTTCTGAAATCACCAGGAGTTTAATGGGAAACATAGGAAACATGTTTCAATAGGGAACATCCAAAACTTATTATGTCCTAATAAAAACTGATGTGACATTAAAGTTTAGAAATTGGTTTTGATATTGCTATTCAGAGAGTTAGGGAAATCTGTTTTCATTATTCCTTTCAGGTACAACATTGAATACATAATACTGATGGAATACTAATAGTAATACATTTCAGAAGAGTGTCAAAAGCCCTCCTGGTTAAAGCTGAAGGCATTTTTCCATACTCTCTTAATGTTAAATGAGAATATCTTACAACTTTAGAGACACCTGTTTACCTGTTAGCAGAAGAAATATGAAACAGATGCCACTCCTGTCATCTCATTTATCTATTTTTCCTATGACAATTTTCTTAGTACCCAAAGTATTTTCATGCTGATGGGTTTTTACTAAATCACCTGAACTTGAACCAGGGTTAATACTATTAATATGAGCACCAATGCATAAACTTGAGTACAGAGTACATATATTCAGTGTGGGTTAAATATAATATTAATTTTTAAAATAAGCTTTTCTTTGTAATGTTAGCATTATTGATATCTTAATTCAATTATATATATCTACCCTTATTAATGCACATTTTTATTTATTTGTTTATTTATATTTCAAATTTTTAAACCACCTATCTCCCTCAAAGAGGGAAGTTTATACTGTTTTTGTGTTCATATACTACTGGCTATTACAGGTTGAAGCCCAGGTTTCTTACTGGCTCTTCATGCATCCATGCAAACATCCAAACAAAATGGTTTGCCCTTGCATTGCTGATAGCAAGCCAAGCATAGATGATAGATTAGACTCTCATAGGACATAGTAGTTACAAAAAAGGAATAGGGGCCGATGAGTTGAAATCAATACCAGGCATTATACTGACAATAAAGTCCGTATTCTAAATATCACCAGAGAGAACTATGAAAAAGAAAGTTGGGAAATGGATGTCATGGATGATAGCTATAATGACTAAAATAGAAGCCTAACCTGAAGAATAGAATGTAGTTAACAAAATATATTGTATTAGCTATAAGCTCCAAAAAGGAAAGGGGTCTATAATGGGAAAATTTCTAGAGAAACGTACTAGTGCTTTAATAGTTATATGAATTTCAATGAATGAAATCCCTAAAACATTGCAATAGCTAATAAATATAAACTGGAATACTAATATTGTATTGTTGATTTTCACAATTCCTGCCAAGATGAACATCATCTTTGGCTCTAGATATTATGGTACATATTCTATTTTTCTTGACAGTAGAGGTACTGTGTAGAATTCAGGTTCAAAATCAGAGAGAATGGTAATAGAGGATGGTTCTGCCAAAATCTCAGCTCCAGATCTTAACCACTGCATCAGATTTGCTAGCTTTTTATTCAGCTCTTACATTTATTTCTCTTAATGGAAAAAGGTCTTGTCTAAGGACAATGACAATTTTTAATTGGTTTATAGTAGGTTTGTCTTTAAAAAAATAATGTACATTTGGAAGGATGTGATTTTCATCACTGCCTATTGCAATATTCTACACTGTCCAGAATCTCGTCTTCTCTCATAAGTAGCACCTGCTTATTGATGGAAAGGCTCATCAAACATTCAGGAAGCATTTCTACTAAAGAAAAGCCAGCATAGATAAACTCTATTAATGTGCTGTGGCAATATCTACGTAAGCAGCTGATTCACACGTTATTGCATGAACAAGAAATTACTGCAGCTTAAGTTATGATTCTTCTAATAACCTTGGGGAAGTCACTATTGTATCTCAATAAGGGTGACTTATTTAAAAATTATATATAATTCTATTTTTGGGTTAATGATATTATGGTTTACGGGTAGTTCTCAATTTATAACCATCAATTCAACAACATTTTGAAGTTACAGTAGCCTCTGAAAAATGACTTATAATCCTTCCTCAAAATTATGACTGTTGCACCATCCCTGCTGACAATCACAATTCAGGCAGTTGGCAATTGGGTTACATTTATGTACAGTTTCACCATCTTGCAGTGAAGTGATAATGATTTGTGACTTACCAACAAGATTCTGACAAGCAGTTGATTGGGCAAACTAGATTTACTTAATGACCATGTGATTCACTGAACTACATGACATCCATTTACATGGTAAAAATCTTTGTAAAATGGCTCTAGTCACATGATATTTCACTTAATGACTGTATCACTTAGCAATCAAAAATGCAATCCCAGCTTTGATCATATATTGAGGACTACTGTAGTATTATGTGAGCACTCAGTCATTATGAAAGTAATCACAATAATTGCATCACATTTTGTAAAATAAAAGTTCTTTATCAGCTGTAAGCAAATATTGTACATTATTTTGAGAGCCAGTTTGGTTTAGTGGTTAAGGCGTCAGTCCAAAAAGCAGGAGATCCTGAGTTCTAGTCCTATCTTAGCTATGAAAGTCATCCCAGTGGCTTGAGCCAATCATTCTCTCTCAGCCCAAATCACCTCACAGAGTTATTGTTGTGGTGGAAATAGGAGGAGGAAGATGTGTTAGATATGTTCATTGCCTTAAGTTATTTGTAAAAATAATAAAAGCGAGATACAAATAAATTATTTGTATATTAAATTAAATGTAAATTATAAATTATTCAGAAATATCTAAAAACATCCTTTGCTATGTCATTCATTTTATTAATTGTTAATTTTTTTCCTTTGGGGATGGTAGGAATATATTACAACACTATTCTTTATGGAAAAATATTAATGATGAGAAATGTGAGGTGTTTGGCAGTTGGAATAATTGTATTTAGTTTAGTATCACATTTAATTCTAATATAAAGGTAGGTGTGGCCAGCTCGACATCACTCATGTTGGGGATGCCTGTGGCGGCCTGAGCACTCTGCCAGTGAAATGGGCTCCCAATCTCTATTTTCGGCTGTGACAGTCTCCTGCAACCTTCTGCCAGCAAAAAAACCGAGCTTTGAAGCTCCATTTTTGCTGGCAGAGGCACTGCTGGCCAGTCCTTTGCTGTTTCCAGGGTGTCCCCACAGGCCAAATCTAAGCACTCCATGGGCCCACAGGCCTGGAGTTTAATACCCATGCTTTAGGGTATTCTACATGGACCACATGCTGGCTCATTTCTGTCATTATCCATGCAGAAGACATGAGGATATAGGCCATGATATGGAGCTGTGACTTGCTATTACAGTCTGTGTAGATGGTCTTTTTCCAGGAAGGAGAGAAGAACTTAGTATTCCCTATTTCTACCCAAAAGAATAGCTACATAATTTGTTCGGGCTGCAGACTAGATACAATTCCTTACCTCTGTTCTAGTAAGCAAAATAACCTGACAACCTCAGATTTCCCGAAACTTGTCCTAAATACTTGAATTTCTTGGAACACTATCAATTCTGTAGCACTTCCTGAAAGGTCAATTAATGATTGCTTCTCATCCGCAAAACATTATAGACAGGGGAAGGATTCAAATTTTTTAACAACTGGTTCTGTGGGCGTGGCTAAGTTGGTGGGCATGGCTTGGTGGTCATGTTATTGGCTGGGCGCGGTCAACTCAATATCACTCACATCGAGGCATGCATCTCCTCGCCTGGCCTCTCATGACTGTGGGGATGCTGCAACAGTCGTAAGTGTGAAAAATGGTCATAAGTCACTTTTTTCAATGATCACTCCACATAAGCAAAGTACCAGCAAAGGAGGAGGAAAAAATTCCAGAGAAGTTCCTGAGACAGGAAGTCTAGTCCTGCCAAGAACGTAATAAGGGTTAACAGAGAAGTAGTTTCTGTAAGCAACACCAGAATGTTTCCTTACTGCCTTCCTTACAGGATGAGGCCAGTAATTTCTTCTAACATCCGGTTCTCCAAACTGTTTAGGATGTTAACAACCGGTTCAAGCGAATAGGTGCGAACTGGTAGAATCCCACCCGATTATAGATTCATATAATCAGAGGCATAAATTTTAAATGCTTTGAACCTTTAAGGTCTCCATACTATTTTCAACTAGAAGCTAGTGAAAGTATTTTATATTTATTTGTTTGATTGTTTGCTTGCTTAAACAATATAAATCCTTGGTGGCTTTTTTCTTTCTAAGGAAACCTTAAATCATTTCCCTATATGATTAACGTATATGGAGATACAAAGATACAATAGTATTTAATTAGTGATAGATTAAATTCAATTTGATTAGATGAGTATTAAAAATCTTTCTTATTCCCAGTTTGGATTTAGAAACTGTTTTAAATATTTCAAATGTTTGACTATGGATTCTTCTTTAATAACTTTGCTTGCTTTGAAATATAGTAAATCTATTATGACTTAGGCAGCCAGAAGTATCTGAAGTTGATGGAACATTTTATTGTATGATATTAAAAATTGGTCAAAAATATCGCACCAAGAAACTCACCGTTGGGAGTTCAGATCGATAGTCCTCTTCTATTGTCACTCACTGATACTTAAAACATTGAGTAGCACTTAGAAGAGTTGTGCAGTGATAGCAAATAAAAAAGCAGCATTACTCCTTCATGAGGCATTTCCATTCTTTTGTCTTTATGCTATGACATCACAATTGTATACAAAAAAGGTGGAGCTTGCATTGCAGTACCATGACATTTCTTTTTATAAACAGCAGTAATCCACAATATCAGTTTAAAAAATAAGAAAGAAGTTTCTAGATCAAACTAGTGACGTATAATGTCCAGAATTTTATTTATTAATAAATATTTGGTCACCCAACTCCAACGGACTTTAGACTTATTTATTAATCTTTGCTTCTATCTCATGATTATTTATATTTTTTGCAGTTGAAATATGGTAGTCTTTGCCATCCTAGAAATTATGAAATATGTAGGATTCTAATATTTTTCATCCATTGCTGCTTAGCAGTTGGAATTTAACAGTTGGAGTCTTTGTTATCCAAAACCCACCAGAACTATAGCCTAATCCTTTTTCCACCACTTCTCTTTAAAACCATCTAAATTGGTGACTTTTAATTTTTGATCTGATTGCAGCTAATGTTATATTTTAACTATGCATTATATCATGACATAACCATTTTTATTGGATAGCCATATGTAACTGATGAAGATAAATAACAATGGTAACTTATGGATTATTCAATTATGAGGAAAAACACAGTATGAAGTGTGTTGGTAACTATGATATATCAGCATATTAACATTTTCAGATCTGATTGTTTAGCAAGAAATTGCATAGGAAAATAACAGAAGAGGGGATAGCTTTAGACATCTACATCTGATAGCCTTAGAAAACTTGGCTTTCATCAGAATTATTGATAAAATATAACTAGGTAGCTCCCATTACTTTGTTGCATTTCCTTAATTTTTGCTACTTTGAATCATAATAAAAAGAAAAATAATGCATTGTTTTATTATAAAATATTGCTATTAACTCTGACTCTCTGTTCTATTTCTGAAATACAAGTATTGAGATTTGTATGATTTTTCATATAAAAGGAAAAAGTTTCTATTTCCTGATATTTTTGAAGGCAATAGAATTTGGTTGGCTAAAGTTTTCAAGATATTTCACAATAAAGATTTTTTACAAAGGTGAACATATTTGCCTACAAGGGAAGTAGGTGTCTAATGATCATGATGTCTCGTAACTTGAGAAACTATGATAAAATAATGAAAATGGTACCTCATGGAAGTACAGTATATAAATTTATCTTCACTTTGAGAACAGCAAGGCAGGTGAAAAACACGTGGAAAAACACGTGGAAAATTTGCTTAGATCCTATAAATCACTTGTTGCAAACATGTCACTGAAAATTCACTTCTTACACTTGCATTTAAACTATTTCCCTTTGAACTGTGGACAGTGAGTTATTGTTAGGAATATAAGTCACCTAACAAGTATTTTGGTTGGAAATATATAAACCAGGATAGACATTTTAATACTGTATCTTAAAGAGAGTCCTGGAAGTGTAATTGGGTGTGGTTTCTCAAACGGCCATAAGATGGAGCCAGAAATCTGGGTTCTCTCAGTCTTACTCTCAGAAGAGAGTGTGAGTCAGTCTCTTTTTTCCTTCTGTTGGAGAGTATTGCCGTTCCTCATAATTGACTGTTATTCATGGATTTGATGTAAGTCTGTTACTGAACTGTTTTTGACACTGGACTTTGTTACTGGATTATCCCTGGACTGAAAACTGACTGACTTACCTGTGAATGACTTTGGACTGTGTTTGAACTTTGCTTAAAAGTTTCTGGAAGTAAAAACCTACATTTATTGTACAGTGTACCTGTGTGCTGTGTGTGTATTATTCAAACACTATTCTCAAATGTGTCTCCCTGTATGCGCTCATTCTCCTAACGGGGAATTACCTCAACAGTTATGAACATGGGGAGAGCTTCCACCAGAATGTTAGAACTTGTCCATTTTTCATGCAAAAAGCATGAAAATGTTACATGAAAAACTAATAAATGAATGGAAAGTTGTGTTATTGGTATCAATAAAAAGATAAATTTATAATGATTGGGGTAGCACCACTTTAATTGTTATATCACATTTGCAGAAATGTTATGGAGCATAATCACACATTCCTCTTGTAATTTTGAATTATTTTGATGCAATATTGACCTGAAGATGTACTTGCATCATGATTTTGTATACAAATATTTAAAGAGACAAAGATTTTAACATGACACTTATTTCATCATCCTGACCAAATCTCCAATTGCTGCAACAACCATGTGCCAGGGTGTATTAAAAGGGGCTCTTGTGAGCCACATGTAGATGTGGGCTGAAGATTACTTATTTGCTGCTCTAATATAATCTGTGAGTGATTGTGAATTTGTGGTGTAAAGAAATCTCTAATTTATGGACTTCCGGTTTGCCAGGCATTGGCGGTGGCAGGGATTTGCGATCCTGCGTGATCCCTGTTGCGCTAGCCGTCTTGGTGCCTCCGATCCCGATGGGTCTGGAGGATAAGGCTGCCCCGTAGAGGCAGCCGAAGACAGGGGGGATCCGGATAGGGGTTTGGGGGGTATCGCAGACCCCCTCCCCAGCTGGCAAAACCCCCTTCTCTCAAGGCGGTGGAGCGGCGGTCAGTAATGGCCGCCACAAAGAAGCCGGCAGCTGAATAAGATTGCGCAGGAGGAAGAAGGAGAAAGCCTTGAAGTGAAAGTTCTTTGGCTGTACCGGGATCTTAAGATACATTTAACATCCTGAAAACCATGATTTCTTGAACGATACTTTGTTTCAGAGGAGATTTTTACAGCGGCGAATGAAAGTGCTGAAAGGGAAAGTTTACTCTCCTTCCCTACAGAGTTAACAAATGGATATTGAAAAACCTGCTTTTTTATAGAAGGTAAAAATTTAAAGCTCTTTGTTACAAGTGGGAAGGGAGAGGACAAAAAAAAATTTATATTAAGATATTGTTGGAGGAGATGCCTTGAAGATTTTGAGACTAGAAGTTAATTGCAATAAGGCTTTAAAATACAGACTGGGTTCTTTTTTTAATTGATATTACCCCAGGAAGAGAAAGTGTAAAGGGAAGAACTTTGTGCTCTGTTTGGACTGTTTGATGACTCTGGGACTTTGGGGAACTGCTTTAAGTTTTGAAACATCTTGGTTGTTTTAAGAAGAAGAAGAGGGAAAAAAGAAGAAGAAGAAAAGGTTTATAATGGTTTTATCTGTTGATGAACTAAGAAAGGAATATGGAAAAACAAAGAAAGAAGGCAAGGACGCTTTGGGAGAAGCCTTTCACTTTTTAGAAATGGCGCTTGCTATTTATCAGCAAACACAACAACTGATGGAGAAAGCAGAAGAAGAAGAAGAAGAAGAAGAAGAAGAAGAAGAAGAAGAAGAAGAAGAAGAAGAAGAAGAAGAAGAAGAAGAAGAAGAAGAAGAAGAAGAAGAAGAAGAAGAAGAAGAAGAAGAAGAAGAAGAAGAAGAAGAAGAAGCCATCTTTAATGAATCAAAAAGTCTGATTAAGAAAGAAAGGAGAAAGAGAGGAAGGAAAATGAAGGACTTAAGACCTAAAAAAACACCCAAGAAAGAGAAAAATAAGATACAAAATCAACACAATGTTAGAAAGCAAAAGAAAAGAGGAATACAACAGAGAGGGGAAGCTAAAAAGGTGGAGGTTAGGGGGGGGGGGTAAAAAGGCCAGGTGGGATAAGAAAGGAAGGGAAAAGGGGGAAAAAAGCCACAAAGGTATGAAACAAGATGAGAAAAAGCAAAAAAAATTTAGGGATAAAGGGTAATGTATAATTTAAAAAAAAAAGATTCTGCAAAGTACATAAGATAGTATTGTAGTATTTGTATTAGAAATAGAAAATTAGAATTTTATAAGATTTAATAAAAGATTAAAATATTAAAATGCTTAATAATGATAGATGTTAAGATTTAATAAAATATTAAAGGGAATGTTTAAAATACTTAGTTCAATTATAGAGTTTAATTGACTATTGTGTTGATGTTATTATAAACTTATTATTGCAGCATTTGTTTTTGAAATAGATAATTGGAATGTTATAAGATTTAATATTTAATTATGTACTTAATTATTTTATAGATTTACTATTCTCTCTTTTTCTTAAAATTTAGTAGGTAGAATGTACTAAGCAGAATCAGATTGGGAACTAGGTGTTATTTTAAATGTCAATTTAGGGAAACGATAGAAAGGTATCATACTTCGATTAGTGATTTCAGGAGAAATCTTTTTTTTTTTATTATAGGGAATGAGATAAATGGATAATTGGAAAAGAATGGACAAAAGATACAAGTATAATGATTTAAATTAAGATGAAATAAATAAAATAGAATTAAGAAGAGTGAAAAGCGGGGAGAAATTATATAGAAGATATAGAATGGTAAGATAGTTAATGATATATAAGATGAGCATGAATTTAATTGAAGTCCGTATAAAGAGAGGTAATCTGGGGCCAAGCCACTTTCTAAAAAGAAGTTTTATGTTTTTGTGTTTTGCGTGTTTATGTTTGTTTGAGAATTAATAAAACCTTGGAGGAATGTTAGATGAGAATAATTGTAAACAAGTCAGAGGGAAATATGAATATGATGACTATAAAATGGATAAATATAGAAAAGAAATGTAATTGAATAAGAGTAAAGAGAAATAATGAGAAATTTGTTAAAAGATATTTATGTGTCCATATGGAAATGGGATAAATTAGAATTATGTTGTATAAAATTATGTTTTATCTGCCTTGTAAAAATTTATAATGGAAAGAGGTTTTATGTTTTCAATGTTTAATGATGTTTTGTTTGTCTTTAAAATTAATAAAATTTGTCTCAAAAAAAAAAAAAAAAGAAATCTCTAATTTATGTAAGAATTGATGGAACAATCTTATTATACTTCCTCTTTCTATTCAGGGTTCTTTGGCTCCAAGTTCCCATAATTCTTGTCTTATAAAACCTGAAAAAAATGGAATTTTAGAGATGAATAAGCAAATGTTTGTTGCATTAGAGCTAATTGAGGACTTGTGAACTGGCTTTCCAGAAAACAATAGCAAAGCAACCCTATTTCTTTTTTCTTTTTTTTATAAATAAATTTTATTAAATTTACAATTAAAAACATATCGACATTGCATACACAAAAGGGGAAAAAACAAAAAAAAGAACACTCGGTCTTACGAACTGGAAAGAGAAGAGAAGAAGAGATGTAAAAGAAAGAAACAAAGAAAGAGAAAGAGAAAAAAAAGAAAAAGAAAAGGATGCGTTTAAAAACAGACAATATCCTTTTTGACAGTCTGCAAGATCCAATTCTACCTTAATTTGAATACACACATCTTATCGATATCTATGCTTAAATTACCCATTGTCCATTAAGCAGTTTATCTCTGGACTAACCAATTATACCAAGAGTTCCAATTATCATAAATTTTTAAGGCTCTTTGTTTTTAAGTGCTATAGTTAATTTATCCATTTCTGCACAATCACATATTTTCTGGATGACCATTTGTTCTGTAGGTGTATAGGGTGATTTCCAACACTGGGCGAACGCTAATCTGGCCGCAGTTAAGATATGAATTGTTACATATTTCATCTTTTTGGGTAAATGTTTATCGGAGATCCCTAGTAGGAAGAACTCTGGTTTGTATTCAATTTGTTCTTTGGTTATCTCCTCCAACCATTTTCTGATTTTTTGCCAATATTTCTGGGTTTCTTTGCAAGACCGCCACATATGAAAGTAGGTTCCTTCTATGCTTTTACATTTCCAGCATTTTGGACTCATGTTTGGGTTCATTTTCGCCAACCTCGAAGGGGGCAAGTGCCATCTATAAAACATTTTGTATGTATTTTCTTTATATGCTGCCGATTTTGTAATCTTAATATTTCTGTTCCAAATCTTTTCCCATTCTGATAATGTAATACTTCTTCCGACATTCCAGCTCCAGGCTATCATGTTCCCTTTGACTATCTCTTGTTCTAATTCTACTTCCAGTAAGTATTTATAGAATTTGGATATGTTCTTTTTGTTTGATCCTAGTAAAATTTTATCTAAATACTGCAGTTTGTTATAAATTCCAAAGTCTTTTATATCTTGTTTGTATCTGCTATGGATTTGTATATATAACCACTGATCAATTTTAAATCCCTGTTCCTGTAATTCTTGTCGAGTTTTTAATTTTCCTTGCGGATCTAATAGATCTTTATATTTAATCATTTTTGTTATGTCCAAATTATTGGGGTGTACCATTGCCTCCATTGTTGATAGCCAGATCGGAATTTTTAGATAGTGTTTTTTGCATATTTTTTCCAATTAATTAATAATGAGTCCCTAATGAGGTGTCTATGAAAGTAAGACTGCTTGGGTTTCCCCACTTCCCATAAGAAGGCATGCCACCCTCTCTGGAGGTCATGCCCTTCTAATGCTAAAATTCTTTTGTTAAGTAAGTTTACCCAGTCTTTTAACCATAATAGGATAGCTGCCGAATAATATAATTCCCAATTTGGAAGGGCTAGACCCCCTCTACTTTTCGCATCTTGTAAGGCCTTTACATTGATCCTGGGTTTTTTCCCCTGCCAAATAAATTTAAGTGTGATCTTATTTAATTCTTCAAAAAAAAAATTTTGCAACTTAATTGGGATTGTCTGGAATAAATAAATAAATTTTGGTAATATGTTCATTTTAACCGAGGCAATCCTGCCCAATAAGGAGAGCTGCAGCTTATTCCAGGATTCTAAATCTTTCTTTGTTTGTTGAAGTAGTTTATCATAATTGTTCTCTTTGAGTGATTTACCTTGTGGTGTTAACCATATTCCTAAATATTTGACCCTTTTTGTTACCTGTATCCCCATCATTGCTTCTAATTCTTCCTTCTGGTTTTCTGTTAAATTTTTGGTCATTAATTTCATCTTTTTTCTATTAATTTTTAATCCTGCCACTGCGCCAAATCGTTCTAATTCTTTTATTAGATTATATCCTTTTTCCATGGATTCCTCCAAAAAGAAAACCATATCGTCAGCAAACGCTTGTAGTTTATATTCTTCTGATTTGACCCTCACTCCTCTAATTTCAGAATTTTGTCTAACCCGTGTTAAGAGTGATTCTAGGGCAAAATGAAAAGAAGAGGTGAGAGAGGGCAGCCCTGTCTGACACCTTTTTCTTTATTTATTGGACCTGTTTGTTCGCCATTGATTAGTATATTAGCCTGTTGTGTGTTGTAAATTGTTGTTATAATGTTTTCAAATTTGGTGCCAAGACTCATATTGTAAATTTTTTGAATTAAAAAGTGCCAATTTAAGTTGTCAAATGCTTTCTCAGTATCTAAAAACATGAGTGCGGATTGTTTCTCCGGGTGGGCTTCATAATATTCTAGGACATCGATAACGGTTCTTAAATTGTTCTTTATTTGTCGGGACGGAAAAAATCCATTTTGATCTTCATGGATATGTAGATTTAAAGCTTGTTTTACTCTATTACCTATGATAGAAGTAAATAATTTATAATCGGCATTTAAAAGTGAAATCGGTCTATAGTTGTTAATGTATCTATGATCTGCATCCTCCTTCGGGATTAGCGAAATCAGTGCCCCCCTCCACGAGTCCGGCATCTTGGCTGCCAGAAGTACCTCATTAAACACTTCCAGCATCAGTGGTCCTACTAGTTCCAATATTGCTTTATATAGTTCTGCCGGAATCCCATCTGGTCCTGGAGATTTGTTATTACTTTGATTCTCCGTTGCTGACTTCAATTCAGACCATGTAATATCTTTATTCAATAACTCTATCCATTCCTCTCCAATTACCTTGTCATTCGTCTCCTCTAAATAAGTTCTTATTTTATCTTCATTAACTTCCTCCTTTTTTTATAATCTTTGAAAATAGTTGTAAATGATATCTTTTTCTTCTCTATCTCATGTTGTAAGACGTCTTTCTCATCCATTAGTTGGTGTATCAATCTCTTTTCTTTCACTTTTTTAAGTTTATGGGATAGCCATCTTCCTGGTTTATTTGCATGCTCAAAATAATTTTGTTTGGACCTTTTCAAGTTAATTTCTATTTTATCTTGTTCAAGTAAGTTCAATTTATGTTTAATTGTTATTAACTGATTTTGTGTTCTCTGGTTTTTAGGGGTTTTTGTAGTTGTATTTCTAATTCTTTAATTTGTTGTTGGAATTTATTTTGTTGGGCATGTATTCTTTTATTTCTCATGGCATTATAAGAGATTGTTGTTCCTCTTATAATTGCCTTCATTGTATCCCAAATATTTTGTTTCGTGGTTGCTTCATTATTATTTTCTTTTAGAAAATAATTTAATTCCTCTTTCAGCTTCTTAATGTACTCTTCTTCGTTTATTAACTGAGTATTTAGTGTCCATCTTTTCTTTGTTTTTCTCCTATCTCTCCAAATTAATTGTATTGGGTTATGGTCGGCCCGTTCATTTGGTAGGATTTTAATTTCTTTTATTTCATTGGCCAATTCCCCATCCATCCAGGCCATATCTATTCTGGTCCAGATTTTGTGTGGATTTGAATAATATGTGAACTGTTTCTCTTCTGGGTTTAGTTTTCTCCATAAGTCTATTAAGTTTAATTCTTTCATCATGTCCTTACAGGGCATAGAAAATTCTCTTTTCCCTTTCTTGTTCTTATTCACATTACTATGGTCTTTTTGATGATCAGCAATGGAGTTGAAGTCGCCTATCATGCAGATATTCCATTTTTCGAAACCTATTATTTTCTGATGGAGATCTTTAAAAAAATTCCCTTGTTCTTCATTTGGCACGTAGATTGCTATCAATAAAAATGTAATATGATTAATCCAAATTTGAATAACCAGAGTTCTTCCTTCCTGATCCGACCAGGTTAGTTCTGCTTTTACATCATCTTTCACAAATATTGCAATTCCTTTCTTTTTATGTTTGTCTGCTGGTGCTGTAAAGAGTTTTTCAAGTTTCGGGCAAATTAAATATCTTTCATCCTTTTTCCTAATGTGTGTTTCTTGTAGGCATATTATGTCGGCGTTTTGTCTAGTTAATTTAGTTAATATCCTTTTCCTTTTAGATGTTGAATTTAAACCATTTATATTAATGGAGAGGAGTTTCTTTCCTATCTCCATTTATCTAGGTCTGTTTAGTTTTTTGTCTAGTGGTGATTCGGTTTTCTTCTTGCTGTTGTTGTGAGATTGGTTCTTTTCTCCCTGGTTGTGGTTTATCGTTCCCTAAATTTTGAGGAAGTCCTTCTTTTTGGTTTCTATGGCGATTACGATCATCCTGTGGTTTCCTTTTAGTTTCCTCCTTGGTGTATTGGTTATTAACATCCCTTCCGGGATTAACCATTTAAAAGGAATTTCTTTTTTATTTAAATAATTGGCCAAAAATTTATAATCCTGTCTTATGACCCTCACTTTCCTTGGGATTTGTTTTAGGATCATAATCTCTTTACCTCTATATGTTATTGTTTCTTCTCTGGACATTTTAAGAATTAGGTCTTTCACACACCTCCTTGTGAAACGAATATGAATTTCTCTCGGGCAGTTATGGCATCTAGCATAACTTGTGCTGACCCTATACACCTCGTCAAATTCTTTGATTAGATCGTCTTTTTCTTTCCCTAACCATTCAGCCAATAGTTCTGCCATTAATTGTTCTAGTTCTTCATTTTTCGCTTCTACCACATTTTGAAACCTTAAATATGCCACTGCTTTATCCATTTCGAGGTGGACCAGGGAGTCTTTAGTTTCTCTAGTTACATTTCTAAATTCCTCCTCTATCCTTTCAAAGTTTGTCTCCATCCGTTCTGTCCTACTCTCTATTTCTCTTATCTTAACTTCATTTTTCTCCATAGCCTGTTGCAAGGACCCTATCTTATCCTCCACCTTAAGTAAATCTGCTTTCATTTCCACTTTAAGCTTTCCCAGCTCATCTTTTAATTCGCTAATGTCCGCTCTGGTTTCTTTGTGATTCTTAATCATTATTTCTTGCATCTTAGACATTGCTTCTTGCAAGGATAGTAGGGTAGCTTGTATATTAACGTTAGAGACATTGGACTGTTTTTCCCCTATTAGAGATTCTTCAATGGTTTTTTTGATTGTTGGTGAGGCAGAAGTTAAAGTAGTTGTTAGGGTCGGGGTGGTCTTCCTTCCCGATTTCAAAGCCATAGTTGTCGTAGAGGTCTCTCTTAATATTTGTTTTTGTTGTTGCACTATATTGGATATATTTTCCCAGATCACCATTCAGTGTTTAACTCCTAAAATAAAAATTCTATTCTAATACTTCAATCAAATATATAGATAGGCAGTCTGTACACCTATATTATAAAAGGTTGTCTAATAATATATAATAATCTTTATAATTAATTTATATACTGAATATCAATATTAATCACCAATTTTCTTCTTTTTCTTCAGCGTTTGTCTCGCACTCTGGCGAGGTCCGCTAATGTCCTTGAGTACTGCTTCCACGCCTCTCTGTCTGCCACGTATGTCGGGTCTGCCTTCGCGATCTCTAGATCGGCCTTGATCGTGTCCATCCAGCGTTGCTTAGGTCTACCACGCGGTCTCGCTCCTCCGACAATCACCTTCATCGCAGATTTGATGATGGATTCTTCCTTGGCGCGACTCACATGGCCGAACCATCGTAGCCGGGACTGCCTCATGATTAATCACCAATAATACATCAAATCCAACCCAGTTACTTCTTTAAGAATTAATCTTAAGTATTCTAAGTAATCTAAATCAACACTATTTTTCACTCTTTGTTGTTACTATTTAAGACAATCAAATCAATTGTCACTGAAATCTATAAGGACAATATACCTTCCCCCCCCCTTTGAGTAGGTAAATTTATCAGACTTTTTAAGGGGTTAAGATAGGAAGAAGAAGGGCTGAAACAATGGGGAAAGAGAAGAGAGAAAAGTTTACCTTAATTTCAGGCAGTCAATAAGCAAGGGGCTAGAGGTTCAAATTGTAAAAATAGTGCCCAAATGATAATATTAAAGTATTACCAAATAGAAATTCCAACAAATAAAGAAATGTGATAAGAGAAAAAATAAAAAATAAACTTTATAGTCAGTCTTCAAGCTAAAGGTTTAAGTTTTGAGTTTCTTCCCAGCACTCCGGGGAGCGAATGGTATAATGTGCCAGCCTTCTGTTGGTCTCTTCCTCCTTCCCCCTTTTCCTTCTTTCCCCTTCCCGGTTTTGAGTTCAATGTGCAAATCTCCTTCACCTATTATTCCCTCCAAAATCCAATAGTCATCTCTTCTTGATCGCTTAACAATCTTTCCTTCCAAATGTATTAAATAAAGCCAATAATCCTATTGAGCTCAGTTCAGAGAATTAATAAGTCACTTTCAGTGCCGCAATTTTTCCTCCTCTGTCACCTCCTTCTTCTCAAATATTGTCAAAAAGTTAATCCCAAATGCCAAATCACTCACAAATTCAAGTCTCCAATCTCCTGGTTTCCGATGTTCTTCCTCTCTCCCCAGGGGTTTCCCTTTCAAAAGCTGTAATCCACACTTTTGCTCTAACGATCATGCCTTCTGCTCGCAATTGTCACACTTTCGCTTTTCAAGCTGCTTTTCTGGCCGCTTTTCTCTCCTGCTTCCACAAAGTGCTGCTCACAACCAGGAAGAGAAATCTCTCACCCCACTGTCATTCTTCAATCTTCAATATTGTATTAAGCTCTTTCAACACCTTTTCCTGCTCTGATCTTGCAGGCTGTCACTATCTTGCTTAGTCACCTCAGTGGCAGACCGGACTTTGGAGCCACCATAAACTGGCAGCTAGCTCTTCCGCGCTGGGCTCAGGAGCTCTTCTCTTCGTTACCAGGGGGTTCCCTACCCCCACCCTGTAACTCAAGATTCTCCTATACTGACACGAACCTCTCCGGGGTTTGTGTATCCCCTGGGGATAGCTCCAGACACTAGAGAAGGTAACCAAAAACCGCAGCAGTCTTCTCCACCTCTGCACGTCCCTGTCCTGCCACCGGAAGCTCAGCAAAGCAACCCTATTTCTAATTAATGCCATCAAGCTCAACTTCTGGCAAACTGTACTTTTATCTCTTTGCAAATAAGAATGCAGTTTGTATATTTTGCTCCCAAAGATAGATAGATAGATAGATAGATAGATAGATAGATAGATAGATATTAAATTTACACAAAACTCCACCTGTTAATAGTCTGCACATGGAGAATGTGTGTCAGAAAATACTATGCAAGGATTTCTAACTTTCTTCTTTTAAACATGCTTAATAAAATCTCCTAAAAGGGAAGTTGCCTTATTTTATTAGTGATAAAATGCTGTCAAATACTCACAAATATTATTTTCATATCCACATTATTGCTCTGCAAATGTGATCGGCAACCTACAAATTTGTAAAATTAATAAATTATAGTTTTAAGAAGCATTTCTGTTTCCATGCTATAGGATGTTTTTTTTTAATTTATACTGCAAAAGCAAACTAACACGTTCAGAGTTTTTATGAGAATTATCACAGCATTGCATTTCCAAGTCATTGCTTTATAGGTTTTGCAGCTTGTTCTGGTCTAGGGGGAATAGATGTCAATTATTGTTCAATGCTTCTCAGGGCTGTTTTTTGTACCTGATTATAATTATCCCAAAATGCTTCCTGAATTCAATAACCTGTTTGATAAAACCTTGACCAGACATCATGAGAATTAAGAGAAGTTTACAACTTTGACCTTTAAGAAAATAGAGAAAAAACATGTAAGTTAAATTTTGATTTTTGAAGATCAGTCAGATAAAATTATTTAAAACAGAGTACAGAAGATAAAAGGGCTTATTAGGGATATCCAAAAACTTATAATGATTATTGCTGGGAATGTCAAGCTCCTTGCTACATAAGGAGTATGCCTATCTGTCTGTCTCTGTCTCTCTTTGTCTCTTTGTCTCTCTATCTATCTATCTATCTATCTATCTATCTATCTATCTATCTATCTATCTATCTATCTATCTATCTATCTATCTATCTATCTATCTATCTATCCATCCATCCATCCATCGATCCATCCATCCATCTATCATCTATTTGTTCATCTATCTATTATGCCACTCATTCTCACTACTAAAGCAACTTTGGTTGGCTTAATGATACATTGATCTGTGTATCTTCTCAAATGCCAAGAAAGTGTGGCTATCTATGGAACCTCTACATAGGTCTATTTGTAGAATAAAATTTGAAGTAACAGAAGGACTTCAAAATAAGCTGCCGTGATGGTTGAGTCTCTATATAATATCTCCAAAAAATAAGGAAAATAGCCATAGGATTTTCAAAGTTTCTACAAAAGTTCTTTATTCCATATCAGTCAACAAAGCATAACAACATAATGGAGGAAATATATATATAATATACAGAGGATTGGAAAGAAGGATTCAACTTGGTAGCTGGTTACTTTTAGTTACTTTTTCAATTGAGTTGTCTGTCTTCGACATAAGATTCCAAGTGAAAAATGTTCTGTTTTGTACCCCAAGATGGTACTTGCCTTTTTAGCAGCTGCATCACACTGCTGGTTTACATTAACCTGTGGCCAGCAAGAACACTCATCTGCTTTTCACATATACTACTGTAAAGACATATCAGCACCTCCCATTCTGTACTTACCCACTTTTTTCCATTCACAGAAATTTACAATTCTACTTTTGGGGTTCCATTCTACTTATTTCAGCCCAACTGCTCAAATCTATCTATATCTATTTAAATGCTAAAGAATGAACCAGCCCATATCTGAAAACTTGATAAATGTCCCCTCAGCTCCCTCGTTCAAATCAGTCCCATGTTATTTCTTTCTTTTCCCTTCTGCTTCTCTTCTACTGAGCTTTTTTCATTTTAGCTTATAGATGTTTTGCTTTCCTTTCTTCCAAAAATTTATCAATCCATCCACCCTTGCATTGGGTAACTGCAAACTTTGAAGGAAAAGGACAGCAGAATCATTTTCAGTTATTATGTCTCATGGAAAGATATTTAAAAATGGAAATAATGTTGATTTTGCATTGTAGATTTTGTTTCTTGCTTATTTTAAACAGTAGCACATGGTTGTTTTCTTTTTCCTTTTCCTTTTTTTAAAGATATTACATTTCATTGGCAGCCTGCTTGTTTTCTGGTGTGTTTTAAAGATCATCTTTACAACTAAAAAGGAAAAGCAGGAATTCCTATTATGAGATAATACTGGACAGGGATGAACAGGCACCAAGAACAGGCACACATATACTGTAAAGTATATCACAGGCAACCACTGTGATATACTTTACAGCTTTGGTGTTTATTTACGTTTTGTGATCTCAATTTCAATTTCAAAATGACGAAGATTTGCCCCATTGTATCTTTCTTAAATGGACTGCATTTTTTTAATATTACAGATACTGCCACCAATTGCTTTGCCATCTGATCAGGGATTTCCCTGTGATGCACAAAATGAACTCACACCGACAGATGGAGTGAGAAAAAAGTGGCAGTCCTCACAACACAAACTGCCAAAGGATGCTTTTGATGGCAAATGGCTGATTACTCATATCAAGTGTTTGGCTTAGTCTTTTTAAAATCTGTCTATTTGGAGGAAGAAATCATTGTGTTTTATGCATTTTTCAATATGTTCTTATTGTCTTTTCAGAAAACAGGAAAAAGATTATCCTAGAGTGGAATGAGATATGGGCTAGCTATAGTAGAGTCATGACTATAATGCTATTGAGATATATTATCTCTCAGTTTAGAAATTCTATGGGATACATGCTTTTTTATCACCAGTGATGTCTAAAGGAAGCAGATAATGTGGAATCCTTGGTGCTCTCTGAGCTTGCTTTTGGTCAATTCATTCCCAGCCACATAATATAATCAGTGCTAGTAAGTGTGGGGTTTCTTCCTATTTATATTATATAGTAGCTTGCCTGCCGGTGTTGGTGGGAGTGTAGTTTTCTCCTTGTGCTTTTCTTGATTATGGTATTGATTTCTACAGAAATCTTTGAATTTACTCTTTGTAATCTAAAACTTTCTACCAATGGAAATTGAGCAGTCAGTGAAAGAGTTTGCTGCCTGTTCATCCCTGCCAGAGGGGCTGGAACAGGGGATGGGATTCTACCAGTTCGGACAGGTTCGGTAGAACCGGTTGTTCCGATTCTCCATAGTTCGAAGAACTGGTAAATCGAGTCTCTAGCTGGCCCCGCCCCTATCCGCTCACTTCTCCGCTCCCTGCCCAGTCAGTCCTTATCATGCATGCGCAGCATTGTGTGCATGCATGACATCGCTGCCTGCAGCCTGCTTTTGCGCACCCACCAGGCCAGCCATTGCTGCCTGCCTTCCGCTGTGGCCCTGCCAGAACTGATCTCTCTGGTTGAGTGAGGCTCTGTAAGCCCTGGTTGCTTATCTGCCACTGCCAGTCGCATTTCTCCCCCATACCACTTGCCTTTTGCCACCACTGCCGGTTGCCTTTCACCCACCACTTGCCTTCTGTGGAGAGCCTCGTATAGGCTCCAATCAGGTCAGCAATTGCTTCTCTCATCTGCTGCTCCAGTTGGGAGAGCAAGAGTTTTTCCCGGCACAGCAAAAAGCCTGCAAGTCCCCCTCCCATCAAAAATGGCTCCCAGGCAGCAGAGAAGCAGCCAGG
This sequence comes from Notechis scutatus, assembly GCF_049901735.1. Lineage (NCBI taxonomy): Eukaryota > Metazoa > Chordata > Lepidosauria > Squamata > Elapidae > Notechis > Notechis scutatus. The sequence goes on from NC_142025.1 coordinate 27,849,541, forward strand.
TTGAATCCTGTTTCTCTCTGCTGCCCAGGAGCCATTTCTGAAGGGAGAGGGACTTGCAAGCTTTTTGCTGTGCCTGGACTCTCTTGCTTTTCCAGCAAGAGCAGCAGGAAGGAACATGTGGAGAGGCTCGTATATACTCCAACCAGGTCAGTGGCTACTTCTCTTACCTGCTGCTCCAGTTGGGAGAGCAAGAGAGCCTTTCCCGGCACAGAAAAAAACTTGCAAGTCAAGAGCAGCAGGAAGGAACATGTGGAGAGGCTTGTGTCAGCAAGGTGCCCCTTGATGGAGTCCAGGACAGCTGATGGTGGCTGTGGGGAGCAGAGCCTGGAAGCCCCGATGCACTACTTGTGCAGTTGCATGGATGGTGGTGGTGGGGAGCTTGTCCTGGAAGACCCAACACTGCCAGAATCACCATTGCCTTCCTTGCTACCATCGCCACTGCCACCTCGCTGCAGGTATGGTGAGCGTGAGCCCTGGGACGGGTGACCGACCACTTCAACTGCTGTTCCCACTGACTTTTCTCTACACCAAGAGTGGAGGGGAGGGAGAGAGAGAGAGAGAGAGAGAGAGAGAGAGCAGCCCTCTTGGCATGGAGAAAAGTCATGCATCTCCCCATATTCCTCTCTCAGCGAGCAGCCCTCACAGCACCTTTAAACTTAGCATGCTTCACAAATGAGGAGGAGGAGACAAGGCTGTTCATGAAGAAAGGAATATGGGGAGACGTGCAACTTTTTTCCACACTGAGCTGCTCTCACCACTGACTCCATACTGTTTTTCCCAGCTAAGACTAGATTATCAAGGAAGAGAGAATAACATGCAGCTGATGCCTAGCAAAATTTAGTAATACTACAGATTGGCTGTTTACATTGAAATCAGGTGCAAGATAGTGATGGTAGGTAAATTATTGGGCAGTTTAATTTGGTATTTATTTCAGTAGGCTGATTTTAGAAAGCTAAAAAGGATCAGACCTGGTAAGTACTTGGCTGGGAAGCCAACCCAAAATAGGGTGTGGGGAGGAATGGGGTTGGGAAGGAAAGAAGGAAAATAGGATAAGATAGCTTTTATTGTCATTTTTTTACTGTAAGGACACTGACATACATTAAAAGTATATGTATATATGTATATTTGTTGTCATAGATTTTCACGGGTACAGGTGTGCAGGTTTTGGCGTGTTCGTGTCTTTTCCTGTGTAAGATTGAGAGTCTCTTGGCGATATTTCGATGAGGTCCCACTCACCATCTTCAGGCTGGTGATTTCAGCTTCATGCTTGTGTGAGCAAAGCATGATCGGAGCTGCCATCTCTCTATAAATACTGCTGAGGAGGTGTGGTGTGCTGGCTCTGTTGTAAGCGGGCTGGTTGGCTGGGTTGTTATGTCTTGATTGGTTCATGGAGTTGATGTTTGCCAGATTGGTTGGTTTTTTCGTAAGAACCTGTGTGGCTGAGGTACTGGCTGTGTGTCTATCAGCCTCCTGTGTTGTAACAACTTGGGTAATGGGCTGTGTGATGACCTTTTGAGTTCTATTGTTGTGACATCCTGGTTCTTGTGCTGTAATCTTCTGGGTTCTTGGCTGTGTTGCAACATCCTGAGGTTTTGTGGTGTAATCTCCTGAGTTCTGTGATGTGACATCCTGAATGGGTGGCTGTGATGTAACATTCCGGGTTTTGGTTTGGCTCTGACTTTGAGATCTGGCTATACGTTCATGGCGTGTGTCAGTTTGCTTAGTTTGGGGGTCGGGGAGTGTGGCAACTGGTGATGCAGCCATGGTCTGATTTCTGGTGGTTGCCTTTCATCTATGGGATAGGTTTGGGTTTGAATCTAGTGAGGGAGATTGGTGGTGGCATCATGTGTTGTTTTGGGTCCAGTGTTGGTTTTTGTGGCTGGGACTCATTTGTTGATAAAGGCTAGTTTCCAGATGTCTGGTAGGAGGGAGGAATCGTCCCATTTGTTCATGTTATAGGGGTGTTTCTCTATTTCGATGGCTTTTCTGATTATTCTCTTGTTGAAGTGTTCAGTATTGGAGATTAATTTGGTTCCCTCAAAATTAATTTCATGTCCTGTGGCTTTAAGGTACTGGAAAAGGGAGGAAGTATTTTCTTCTTTTCTGACTGCATTCTTGTGTTCTGCGATGTGTGCATTTATTCTCCTGTCGGTTTGTCCAAAATATGTGGCTGGGCAATTGTTGCATGGTATTTCATAAACTCCTTGGTTTTCTAGCTGGATCTTGTCCTTGGGGTTTCTTAGGATGTTGGCTATTTTTTGGTCAAAAGATGGCGAGTGGGACCTCATCGAAATGTTGCCAAGATATTCTCAATCTTACATGGGAAAAGACCCGAACACGCCAAAACCTGCATATATATGTTTTCTTAAGTTTTCGCTGGCATTTATAAGTATGGTATTCAGCTCTGTTCGGGTATTTTCCCACATCATTATCGTTGTGCTTTTAAATTGTAGCGACGTTTCGGTAGAATCTCATCTGCCATCATCAGGCTTGTGTATTGTGTTCGTCTGTGAGTCAGGCTTTCACAGCAGTTTCTGTTTTAAATTTGGTGCTAGCCTACTGCTGTGTTAGAATGGTTTTTTCTTCATCCTGATTGTTTGGGAGTCTTGGTCTGTGTTTATTGGTCTTGGAGTTTGCTGTGTTCTGCTTGATTGGTGTTTCTAATATTTTCTGTATGTTTTGTAGCGTTTTTTTTCTTGATTGACTGGCAACATTGTGTTTCCTGTATTGGAGGCTTTTAGTGTAGCTTGGCTTTGGGTAAACGGACGGCTATCATTTATTAGGAAGCTAGGTTTCATCTGGGTGCCTGGTTGGGGCATTTTTAACGAGAAACCAGAAGGAATTGTTGGAAACTGGCAAAAAACATAGAAAACCTCAATCACAAGACTGTGTGGGATGTTGTAATTAGTCATAAATGTGTGTGTGTGTGTGTGTGTGTGTGTGTGCATGGCTGTCAAAACACCAAAAACAGGTCAAGTAGCTCTGGGGAAGTCAGTCGTAAATTAGAACAATTGTTAAGCAACTGGCCATTAAGTGAGGACCACTTATATTTGGTTTGCCAGTCACATGGCCACCTAGCCACGCCCGCCCATCACATGACCACATAGCCACACCTATCCAATCACATGACCACCAAGCCACATCCACAAATTAGGTCATGCCCACAGAACTGATTGTTAAGAAATTTGAATCCCACCCCTGTGCTGAAAGTTTTCAAATAGGATTTATATTGTATAGTGTTTATACATCTGATTCTATTCAAGCTACATATATACAATGTTGGCTTAGTTCCTCCATTCTCTTCTTTTAGTTAAGAAAGCAAGAATATTGTAGTCAACTAAACTGTTTGAATTGGACTTTTTGTATTTGGCACACTGGAGAGAAGAGGCAGAGGCAGGTTAACTCAACAAGGCTTTATTGTTAACTTGTATCTGAGCCGCGGCTAGCCGCAAGCTAACTCGGCAACCAGCTCTGAGAGAGAGAGAGAGAGAGAGAGAGAGAGAGAGCGAGCTGATTCCGTTTGACAGCTCTTTTTATACGGAGCTGTCAAACGGTTCAGCCAATCAGAGGCTTCTCTGACTCCCGCTCAAAGAGTGGACACAACACTCCTTCCCCCTGGAACTGCACATGCGTAACTGTCCAGGTAGGCGGGGCGACGCCTTACTCTCCCTGATCATCTCAGTCCTGCTGGAGTCAGCAATAGAGAAGGACCTGTTGCTGCGCAGGAGCCTTCCACAGGGGGCGGTGTTGGTTCTTCTCCCTGGGTGACCTCAGTTGGCTGCAAGAGGACCTCGGATGTCAGCAGGACACTCTTGGGGGATGGTGATCAGGCCTCGGCTGTCGAAGGTGCGGCTTTCTCAGCTAGGACCTCCGCAAGAGACTGCTGTTTGGTTGTCTGCCTTCGATGGGCAGATGACCGGAATGAAGACTGTTGTTGGATGCAACAGGACTGATGGCTATTTAAGCTCATTTTTTTAAATAAGGTTTTTGTCTATTTTTACTAGAACATCTTCCTGTGGATGGAATAGTGCTTATTACGTAAGTAAACTGTCCAAGAAAAAAAGTAGACATTACAATGCAGTCCAGTTATCAAAAGCTTTTAAAATTAGGAGAACTTCCATTTAAATTATAGTTATTTCTTTATTTAGATATGCATAAATAAATGCATACATTTCCATTCTGTCCAAGGGAATGGGTTTCATTTCTTTTAGAATGCATTAATATTCTCTATAGTAAGACTGAAAATAATAAAAAAAATCTTATTTTACATTCTTCAGTAAAAACCTGGTTCTAATCTCAAACCTGTTGTCAAATTAAAAGACAAACTGAAACTTTTTCTATGAAAAGTTTCCTGCCTCCTTCTCCAAATCTTCTGAATTGAAATCATCCGATTATTTTTTATTCTGGTTTGGTAGCAATGAAATAATCTTTCAAAAGAAAGGGAATATTTAAAGGATTTCAAATGAAACATTAAGATTGATCGTTCCTTGCTTACTTCCCTTCCTTGAAGAAGAAATAATTTCATGTTGCAGAAACATGTATATTCATTGCTGCATGTAATATTCTTTTCTTGTTTTTACTTTGACAGCCAACTCAAGCTCATAAGAAGACTGAGAGGAATCCCATAATTTTCAATGAATCTGAGGACTGCAATCTTTTTTTTAACTAATAAGTATACTGATATCAGCAGGACTTCTCTTTAAAACTGCGTAGGATGTGAGTGAATCACTCTAAATTAGTACTGTTTGACAAATACTTTGTTCACCAATACAAGTTTGTGAAGAGAATTGCGAGCAGAATTATATTATTTTCATTAAATGGGCCATCTCTTTAGCACATTGCTCAGAACAAACACACACACACACACACACAACTCGTGGAAACAGTTATTGTATAGACACATATTTTATGTTTCCAGTACGTGCAAATAATTCTTTTTCAGATACCGAGTTCCTGGGTAAAATGCCTAATGGCTCATATAAGTTATTTCATATTTGCATTAGAACAAGAGAGGTTGCAGCTCTTTTCTAGCTGTGATATATACTGACCTTTTGATCTGTATGCCAATGGCTAAATTCCTCAAAATAGATGCTAAAAAAAACCCAAAACTAGTGGAATCAGGAAAAAGAGCAATTTTAAATTAATAATTCTTCAATCTATCATATTAAAAGACAAACACTACTTAGTGATAATTTTAGAAGATTCTGATGGACACACATAACATTTGAAACTTCTGTTTGTACATTTCTATATAAGCTCGCAGATCAACTACTGCTGAATTAGCATGAATATATAATTCAACACTGAATAAAATTCTAGCTGTGTATTCATTCATTCAATCAATCAATCAATCAATTAATTTATATGCCATCTATCTTGCCTGGAGACAGTATTTGCCTCCTACAATAATTTATCCTGTAACCTTTTTTGTATACTTAATGTTTATTCTTTTCCTTCTTAATGATTTGATCACTATCTAAGCATAATTATCTTATGAAATACCTCATAATTTTATTCCATTTCCTATAAATATGCAAATAGATTAAAAACAACTGTGGTATATTAAGTTAGGATTGCCCCAGACCAGTAAACCTAATTAAGTTATCTAATCTTAATTTATACTATTAATAAGCATTATAGTGAAAATGAGTTTCTCTAAATTATTACGTAATAAATAAACTTCATTAGTAGTTCAGGACATCACAAAATTATATATATAAAAGTATAATTGATAATTAAATTAAACATACTATAGTCCAATCCATATGAATCTACTAAAAACTCATGGCTAATGTAAAGGTTAATGTTAAAGGACATAATAGACATAAAAAAGAAAGAAATATAATTCTTTTATATTTGTGCTTAGCTAGACTTTCCAATTTATGGATTCTTTGTTGTGAGGAAAAAAAGTAAACATAGTATTCTTTCCTATTTGTTCCCATGATTGATGTTAATAAAAAACAAGAAAAAAAAGCATTTAAAAATATGGACCAAAAGTTGATTCCATAAAGTTGATTCAGGAGAGAAACACTATCTATGGTGATTTTAAAATAGATCTAAGGCAGAACATATCCTATTATTGTTTTTCTAGAGAAAAGCATTTTTTTGTTAAAGCTATCTAGTAAAATGTAGTTCAGATGCAACATCTGGTATTTAGTGAAGTTTTGTGTTTCATCCAATTTTCCAGATGAACTGAGAAGAGGATAAGTATTTTTTTAACCATCTGTCTATAGTTACTCAGCAAGCAAATGAGTCATCCACCTTCAGAAACCAAAATTCAAATATTTATTTTTCACCATCCTTTTAAAAAAAAATACATTGGGTGGATACAAATGTTCGTGTGTTTGAGATGCAGGAGAAAAGATTGCTTATATTATTTACAGTCTTTTCTTTCCAGCAACTTTATAGACTTAAAAAACTTAAATATGTCAGAATTTTATCATTAGTCAATAATAATTTTTTATTATTAACATTGCCTTTGGCATAATTCAGAAAAAGGATAGAATATTGATGAAGCAGATATCATAGACTTTTCATTGCCATATTTAAAAAGTAAAATTTTTGTGTTCATTGAAATAATAAAAATCCACATATACAAAGTAATTAAGAAAACACACTCGTCAATACAAGACATGTTGTGCATCTTAGGTGGAAATGGATTTTATTAAAAATCTGGCTAGTTTTCGAGTGAAGAAAAGTTAATATTTTGAATTTTGTAAATTAATGCAAAATAAAATTTGAGAGTTTTGCTAACCCAGGTCCAATATGGCAGATGAGGAGCAATATTGCACTACATAAAGTTGTATGAATAATATGAGTTTCTTAAATCAATTGCTTTGCAGTAAAATTATCCTGATCCTTCCCCAAAATAGCTGCTGCACACTAGGGAGATTTTCTCTCCTGCTGACAATCTACCAATTTGGCTGCCAACACTGGCTCTTAGTTTTGAATGGGTGCACTTAGGAATGACCCAAGATGATTTTCAGACCATCTTGAAGTTCCTAGTGAGAACTATGGAAAACCAGATCATTCATCTTTTTTTCCTTTTGGCAGCCCATTTTCTTAAGGATGCCTGGCTATTAACGACATTTTTTTAACCTTGTATTTTGTTTTGTTTCTTACCTTTAAAACATGATTGGTTGGTTGAATGTTGATTTAACAGATAACAGATATCAGAGTTGGAAGGGACCTTGTAGGTCATCTAGTCCAACCCCCCGCCAAGCGGGAGACCCTACATCATTTCTGACAAATGGCAGTCCAATCTCTTCTTGAAAGTCTCAAGTGATGGCGCTCCCACAACTTCCAAGGGCAAGGTGTTCCATTGGTTGATTGTTCTCACTGTCAGAAAGTTTCTCCTTATTTCCAGGTTAAATTGTTCAGTTTCCATCCATTATTCCTTGTCTGGCCTTTAGAAAATAGCTTGACCCCTTCCTCCCTGTGGCAGCCCCTCAAATATTGGAAGACCGCTATCACATCTCCCCTGGTCCTTCTCTTTACTAGACTAGCCAAGCCCAGTTCCTGTAACCGTTCTTCATATGTTTTAGTCTTCAGTCCCCTAATCACCCTAGTTGCTCTTCTCTGTACGTTTTCTAGAGTCTCAACATCTTTTTTATAATGTGGTGAACAAACTGGATGCAGTACTCTAGGTGTGATCTTACTAAGGCTTTATACAGTGGTATTAGTACTTCCCTTGATCTTGACTGTATCCCTCTGTTAATACAATTTAGGATTGCATTAGCTTTTTTGGCTGCTGTTGCACACTGCTGGCTCATATTTAGCTGGTTGTCCACTAAGACTCCAAGATCCCTCTCATAGTTACTGCTGCTGAGCCTGGTTTCCCCCAGTCTATATGTGTACTTTTGGTTTTTCTTGCCTAAGTGTAGGACTTTACTTTTCTCTATATTGAATTTCATTTTATTAGATATGGCCCAGTGTTCTAGTCTGTCAAGATCCATCTGGATCTTTTTTTTTTTAAAACAAGTTTTATTAATTTTTAAAACACACAAATTATCATTATTCATTACATGTTTAAACCTTTTTCCCTTGTAAATTTAACAAGTCAGATAAATTATGATTCTGTTTTAAACCATTTCCATATAATATACCAAAACCTCTTATTCAATTTCTCTTTACTTCTCTTTACTCTTATTCAATATCATTATTATTATTTCATCTGTTTCTTTCTGACTTAGTTACCATTATTCTCATTCTATATTTCTACAAGTTTTTACCAATTCTCCCCCAAAAAGACATATACACACAACACACAAAACATAAAAAATATCTTTTTGGAAAGTAACTTGGACCCAGGTGTCTCTCTCTTCATGGACTTCAATTATATTCATGCTCATCTTACATATCATTACTTATTTTATTTACCATTCTAAGCCTTCTATATTAACTTCTCCACATATTTCACACTTCTTAATTCTACCTTAATTAATCATCTTAGTTTAAATCATTATATTTGTATCTTTTGTCCATTTTTTATCATCCCTTTGTCTCATCCCTTATGAAAAAAAAAAAAAATCAGTTTCTCCTGAAATCATTAATCAGAGTATGATGCCTTTCTATCTCCCCCCTAAGTTAATCAAATTAATCTTTAAAATAATATCTAATACCCAATCAGATTTTGCTTGGTACATTCTATCTAACTAATACATCCAACACAATTAAGTGCATAATTAAAGCATAAATCCAAATATTAAAAAGAAATACTATAATAAAAATTTCATAATAACATCAATACCATAATTTTATTAAACTCTTTAATTAAAACAATATTCTAAACCCCTCCTATTATTAAGTTTTAAAACCAATCATTTTTAAACATTTTAACATTTTAATCTCTTATCAACTCTTAAACCATTGCAATACTACCATCTCATCTTATGTACCTTGCAAAATCTTTTTACTTTATCCATTATCCATAAAAAATTCCTTTTTTCCATTTAATTTCAAAACGTTGTAGCTTTTCTCCACCTTTTCCCTTTCTTTCTTTTCCCAACAAACCTTTCTACCCCCCTTCTTCTAGCCTCTGCCTTACCGGCTTCCCTTCTCTGTCGTATTTCTTTTCCCCTTTGTTTACAATCATCATATTGGTTTTGCACTTTATTTTTCCCTTTCTTAAATGTTTTTTTAGATCTTAAGTCCTTAAATCCTTTAGTTTTCTTCTTTTCTCTTCTTTTCTTTTCTTTCTCTCTTCTTTTTTTCTGGATCAAATTCTGAGATTCATTAAAGATGGCTCCTTCCTTTCTTTCTTGTTCCTCTGCTGTCTTCATCTGTTGTAATTTTTGTTGATAATTAGTAAGCGCCATTTCTAAGAAAAGGAAAGCTTCTTCCACACCATTTCTTAATTCCTCAACAGAAAGAGCCATTATAAATCTTTTCTTTTCTTTTCTCCTTCTTTCTTCTTACAACAACCAGAATATTCAAAAGAAAATAAAAAAGATAAAACAGTCCCAAAGTTATCAATCAGTCCAAACCAAGGCAGAGTTCTCACTTTCTCCTTCTGGGGTGATATCAATCAAAGAGAAAGAAAGTCCAAATCTGTTTAAAGTCTTGTTACAATATATTCTAGTCTTCAAATCCTTAAGGCATCTGCTCCAACAAATCTTAGCATACAAATATTTTCTTTTTAATCCTCTCTCTTCCCACTCATCGCTTAAAACCAATTTCCACCTAAAAAAATAGGTTTCTTAATATCCAGTTATTTATTCCGTAGGAAAAGAGGGAAAGCTATCCTTTCAGCACCTTCAAGCAGCCGCTTTTTTCCTCTTCTGGCAGGTATTATTCAGAAAGTCATACTTTTCAGGAATTTTATTAAATATGTCTTAGAGTCCTAGGAGCCAAGAAAAACTTTCTCCTCTCAATCACTTTCTCCACTTCCTCCTGCGCATTCTTACCCGGCTGCCAGCTTCTTTGTGGCGGCCATTACGGACCGCCGCTGCACGTCCTGGGAAAAGGGGTTCTGCCGGCCAGGGAGGGGTCTGCAGCACCCCAAACCCTTCTCCGGATCCCCCTACCTTCAGCTGCCCCTGCAGGGCAGCCTAGCTCCATACCCGGCTGGGTCGGAGCCCCAAAACGCTAGCGCGGCAGGGATCGCGCAGCTGCAAATCCCTGCCGCTCGCGAAGCCGACAAACCGGAAGACCGAAGATCCATCTGGATCTTGAGCCTATCTTCTTGGGTGTTAGCTATTCCTGCCAGCTTAGTATCATCTGCAAATTTGGTAAGTTCCCCTTCTATTCCCTCATCTAACCCGTTAATGAAGATATTGAAGAGTACTGGGCCTAAGACGAAACCTTGTGGCACCCTACTGCTTACTTCCCTCCATGTAGACTTAGACCCATTAAGGACTACTCGTTCAGTACGGTTTGCCAGCCAATTGTGAATCTATCTAGTGGTGGTGCTATCTTTTCCACTTTTTTCTAGTTTACTAAGAAGTAGGTTGTGGTCTACTTTGTCAAATGCCTTGCTGAAATCTAAATATATTATGTCCACAGTATTTTGCTGGTCTACTAATTTAGTCACTGTGTTGAAGAATGAAATAAGATTGGTTTGGCATGATCTGTTCTTAACAAACCCGTGCTGACTGCTAGTTATTACTTTACTTGTTTCTAGATGTTGGCAGATCTGTTTTTTTATTATCTTCTCCAGTATCTTCCTGGGTATTGATGTTAGGCTGATTGGTCTATAGTTTTCTGAGTCTGTTTTTTTTTCTTTTTTGAAGATGGGAACCACATCAGCTCTTCTCTAGTCCTCTGGTAGTTCCCCGGTGCTCCAGGGTTTTTGAAAGATATGGTGCAGTGGTTCTGAGATTACCTCTGCCAGCTCCTTTTAAACTCTGGATATAATCCATCAGGCCCTGGTGATTTGTGTTCATCAAGATCAGACAGATGTTCTCTTACTATTTTTTTGCTTATTTTAACTTTTATTTCTGGTCTGTCTTTTACAGTTATGTTTTTGGTGGGTTGAGCTATAGTTTCTTTTTGCGTGAAGACAGATGCAAAGAATGAGTTAAGCAGTTCTGCTTTCTCTCTGTTACCTGTTACTTCCTTGCCATCTTCTCTCTTTAGTGGACCAAGTGTTTCCTTGATTTTTTTCTTGTTATTTATATGTTGGAAGAAACTTTTTAAATTATCTTTGACTTTTGTTACAAGTCTTTGTTCGTTCTGAGCCTTTGTTATCCCGAGTTCGTCTTTGCAGATTCTGGCTATCTGCTGATATTCTGTCTCAGTTGTATGTCCTTCTTTCCATTTTTTGTACTTGTCCTTTTTTTCTTTCAATTTGCCAGAGAGATCTTTGTGCAGCCATGCTGGTTTCTTCTTGGATTTCTTGTTTTTCTTTCTCAGTGGTATTGTGCTGGTCTGGGCTTCTATGATCATACTTTTTAGAGTTTCCCAAGATTCTTGAGTTGTTTTCCCCTTTAGTATTTTCATTCACGGAATCTTTCCCAAGTTCTCTCTGAGTTTATTGAAATCAGCTCTTTTAAAATCCAAGACTCTAGTGTCATTATATTCTGTTGCTTGTGTTTGTTTTATGTTGAATTCTAGTATGACATCGTCACTCTCACCCAAGGTTCCTGCAGTTTCAATTCCCTCTATCACTTCTCTGTTTGTAAGAATTAAGTCCAGTATGGCTGTCCCTCTAGTTTCACACACAATAAAGTTGGACAACAAAGTTGTCAGCTAGGTTGGTTGGGAACTTATTTGATTTCTCACTTGGTGCAGAATTAGTTTTCCAATTGATATCAGGATAATTGAAGTCTCCCATTACTATTGCTGTGTGTTTCCTGCATATGTTTGTTAGTTGGCTGGCAAAAAGGACATCTATATTTTCTGCTTGATTGGGTGGCCTATAATATACACCTATGGCCATGTCATTCTTTTTTTCTTTTATATTGACCCATATGCATTCTAGGTGGTTTTCATCTTTGGATTTATTTTAGCCCTCTGCTGCATTTCATCTGGTTTTTTGTTGTTGTTCTTTTCTTTTGATCTTTTTGGCTCTTTTGAGTAACTTTTACTTATCATGAGAAAAACATGGCATATTTTGGAGTAGTGGAAGTGTTTGGATTTGATTTATACCTATATTGGACTTTCAGTACTGGGTTTTTATATTTTATTCATTTGCATAAGCTCTGGAGATTTTTTTAAAATCTTTTTTATCCCGGTGTGAATAAAATCTAAAAATATTCTCCTTACCTCCTTACTTAAGGACTATTCTCCTTGTCTCTGAGGAGTTTTATCTCTCTGATGCCATTACATCAGAGCAACAATGTCTCTTATAGGTTACAGACATAGAAAACTGGAGGAAGGAAGGAAGGACGGAAAACAAAAGATAGAAAGAAAGAAAGATAGAAAGAAAGAAAGAAAGAAAGAAAGAAAGAAAGAAAGAAAGAAAGAAGGAAGGAAGGAAGGAAGGAAGGAAGGAAGGAAGGAAGGAAGGAAGGAAGGAAGGAAGGAAGGAAGGAAGGAAGGAAGAGCAAAAAATGGTAACAGAAGATCTATCCTCTCTAGATCAGAGTTCAAATCATGAGAACCAGATGGATTATACCCCAAGATTCTGAATGAATTGGCAGATATGGTCTCAGCACCACTGAACCATATCTTTCAAAGATGCTGGAGCACTGGAAACTACCAGATGACTGGAAAAAGCCTGATTTTGTTCCTATCTTCAAAAAAAAAAAAAAGGGGGGGGGAGAAATGGGTCAATGAACCTATAGATTTATCAGCCTGACATCAGCCTGGAAAAGAAACTAAGCAACAGATCTGTGAACAGTAAAAGGCAAACAAAGCAGAAGTTAACAGGGGATTTATCAAAACCAGACCATTTTAGACAAATTGCATTCTTTGACAAAGTGACAAAGTTATTGGTCAGTGAAAAAGCACTCAACATGTAGTCCTAAAAGAACTGCATCTACATGGAGGGAAATATGAAGTGGAGTACCCCAAAGCTCTTTCTTAGGCCCAGTATCCTTCAATATCACAATCAATGATTTAGATCAGGGGTGTCAAACTCAAATTCATCGGGGGCCGCATCAGCAGTTTGGTCCCCATCAAAGGGCCGGTTGTATCTGTAGGTCTATGTGTCCACTCTTTATTATCATAAATTAATGTCACTGCATTCAATTATTACTGTTTTTTGTAATAATGTAAGTAATAACTAGCTCTGAAAGCAGAAACATAGTCAGAATAATGACAAGTAGATATTCAAATGTACAATTATTGTACAATGTATTGAAAAATGTTTTTGGTAACAAACATTAATTTTTTTAAACATACAAATATTGCCAAACACTGTTTATTAAACATATGGAAAACACAAGGCATTACCTTTTTTTAACTTTTATAGTGCCCAGCCATGTGCCCCCTTTTAAAGTGCCCAGCCATGTGCCCCCTTTTAAAGTGCCCAGCCATCTGCCCCCTTTTATAGTGCCCAGCTATCTGCCCCTTTTATAGTGCCCAGCCATCTGCCCCCTCCATTTACTTTACTTACCTTTACTTCTTTCTTTCTTTTACTTCTTTCTTCTTGCTCCTCTCCGCGGCGTCCGCGCGCTCCTCTGATCCCTGGAGATGTTGGGCGGACGTCACGTGATGACGTCACGTCCGACACCCAGGGAGCAGTGCGGGCAGGAAGAAGTCGGGCCAGGTCCCGGAAGGTAAGTAATTTTTTTTTTTTAACTTGAGCCATTTTAAAATGAATTTACTCCGTGCAGGCACGGAGTAAATTCATTGAAAAAAAAGGGAGGCTGCAAGGCTGGCGGCGGCACCGCTGGCCATCAGACGAGGTCTGGCGGGCGGATTGGCCCGCGGGCCTTGTGTTTGACACCCCTGATTTAGATGATGGATAGAAGGGGAGCTCATCAAATTTGCAGATGACACCAAACTGACAGGAGATAGGTTCAAGATACAGAAAGATCTATCTTTCTTTCTTTCTTTCTTTCTTTCTTTCTTTCTTTCTTTCTTTCTTTCTTTCTTTCTTTCTTTCTTTCTTTCTTCCTTTCTTTCTTTCTATTTATTTATTTATTTGATTTGTCAATCACTTACAAAGTAATAGATATAAGTATAAACATGAGTAAGAATACAGGAAATAGCTATGGATAAATGGGGACAATAGGACAGGGATGGTAGGCACGATGGTGCACTTATGCATTCCCCTTACAGCCCTTTTAGGAATGGGGTGAGGTCAATAGTGGTTAGTTTGAGATTAAAGGAGTGGGAGTTAGAGGATGTAACAACAGAGCCAGGTAGTGCATTCCAGGCATTGACCACTCTGTTGCTGAAGTCGTACTTTCTGCAATCAAGTTTGAAGCTGTTTACATTGAGTTTGTATCTGTTGTGTGCTCTTGTGTTGTTGTGGTTGAAGCTGAAGTAGTAATTGACTGGTAGGACATTGTAGCAGATAATTTTGTGTGCTACACTTAAGTCTAACCGTAGGCGGCGTAGTTCAAGGTTGTCTTGACAGACTTGAACACTGAACCATATCTAACAAAATAAAATTCAATGTTGAGAAAAATAAGGTTCTACAATTAGGCAAGAAAAACCAAATGCGCAGGTGTAGTATAGGTGGTATGTGGCTCAATAGTAGTAACTGTGAAATGGATCTTGGAATCCTACTGGATAATTACTTAAATATGAGCAAACAGGGTGCTGCAGCTGCCAAAAAAAGTCAACACAATTAGGCTGCATCTACATGGAGGGAAAGAGAGGGATCAAATCAAGATCAGATTAATATCATTTTATAATATCTTGGAAAGATCACACTTGAATTATTGTATCCAGTTTTGGTTACCAAGCAATAAAAAAAGATTCCAGAAAGAGTGCAGAGAAGAACAACAAAAACGATAGATGACTAGAAGCTAAAACATATAAGGAACAGTTGCAAGAATTGGATATGTCCAGTTTAATGAAAAGAAGGACTAGGAATGATATGGTAGCAATGTTCTAAAATCTAAGGGGTAGCCACAACCTATTCTCCAAAGTACCTGAAGGCAGGATAAGAAGCAGTGGATGGAAACTAATCAAGAAGAGAATAAATTTCCTAATAGAACACTTAATCAGTGCAACAACTTGCCTCCAAAAGTTATGGGAGTTCTAACACTAGAGGTTTTTAAGAAGAGATTGGATAGCCATTTGTCTGAAATAGTATAGGTTTTCTGCTTGAGCAAGGAGCTGGACTGGAAGATCTCCAAGATCCCTTCCAACTGTATTATTCTGTTAATAATAATTTAAAATACCAAATATATTTTGCACTTTCATTGATTTCAGTATAATCTATGGGAGAAATGCTATGGATTTCAATTTGTTCACAGTATGATCACCTTCTTTACTCAGTCATATATAGGTTCTGTCAAATGTTATTCGGTATGCATTACTAATGGCAAAATTAAATTCGCTGCTGGAAAGAAAATAAGCATGTTAAAAATTGCTTTCAACATAGGCATAAAATGATTTTATGAATTTTATGACACAATGGAGTTCAAATTCCTGGAATAAACACTAACTAAAAGATTATTTTCACTATATCCTACCAGTCTTACATTTAAAAAAAAAACCAAATCCTAACTAATATATTGTTTACTTGGGTCATACTAATTTATAGTCAATGTAATGCATTAAATTTATTCTACACTTAAGAAATACATGTGATTCTTTTTTATGTTACTCTTTGATATTAAAGCATTGTAGGCAAATGGGAGGCACTTATGATGCTCTTGTGCAACATATGTGCTCCCCAGTTAATAGAAGTGGGAAGGGCTCCAGGTATCATTGTACACAGACAAAGAGGAGTTATCACTGTCAGCAGAGATTGCAGAAATGATTACAGTATCCATTTGGTAAGAAGAAAGAGACATAGCTGAATAATAAATTACTTGAAGCAGTTTACCTTTAGGAATATTTGTTACCACAGGAATCCACAGAGATAGGAAAAGTGATTGAACTTGCATTGCAGCACACACTGTAATGTTATAATGTCATTGTGACATTATTGTGATTAGAAACAGATGTCTGTGCTTTGTGTCCCATGAATTTGACCAACTACTAAGTTCTGCAGCTTTTTGCCTCCACTACTG
Source organism: Notechis scutatus (assembly GCF_049901735.1). Classification (NCBI taxonomy): domain Eukaryota; kingdom Metazoa; phylum Chordata; class Lepidosauria; order Squamata; family Elapidae; genus Notechis; species Notechis scutatus. The sequence continues at coordinate 27,865,617 of NC_142025.1, forward strand.
AAATTTCTCACTAGAGAGATATTGTAGTACCTGATGTGATCTTTCCATTCCTAGATAAAATGTTTATCATTATCTAGCATTCTTATTATTATATTGCCATATAGCAGTGGTGGGATTCAATTTTTTTTTTACTATCGATTCTGTGGGTGTGGTTTGGTGGGCGTAGCAGGGGAAGGATACTGCAAACTCTCCATTCCCATCCCACTCCAGGGGGAAGGTTATTGCAATCTCACCCCACTAACCTGCTTTCCAGCTCTGTTCTCCTGTGCAGGACAACAAAACAATCTGCTGGGACTTGGGAGGCAGAGAATAGATGGGAGCAGGGCCAATCAGAGGTAGCATTTGCCAGTTCTCCAAACTACTCAAAACTTCCGCTATCTGTTCTCCAGAACTGGTCAAAACCTGCTGAATACCACCTCTGCCATATAGGTGATGATTTTATGCTGTATTTCTTAACCTTTGTGCTGGAATTTGTACTCCTGTGGGAGGGTTTTCAATGCTAGCTTTCTAGGAGGAGGCTATTGTCACTAGGTCCTGTGTGTGGCTTTCTCAGAGACTTGTGGTTCGATGATATAGGAATCAGTGAACTGGAAGAGGTGGGTTTTGGGAGAGCCTAGATGGTTACTTTTTGTATTATATGCAAGCCTGAAATCTTATTCCCTTCACTCTGATAATGTGATGTTCAAGCATAGCACATCAGCTAAGTTAGGCTGCAAGGGACGTATCTAGTGATTGTACTGATGTCATTTAAGAGGCATTTAAATTCTCAGCTTTGGTATATATGTGTGCCGGAGGGGGCACCGCAAACAGTTCAAAGGGCAAAATCAGATGCATTAAACCTTATGGAGATTTAATCTTTTGCCCCGTTTGAAGGGGAAAAAAACATCAGAACTGCATTACCAACAATGGAGGATGGGGAAGGCAAGAGGGGGCAGAGTGCAGCATCACCATCACATGACCCCAGATCTGTTCTATTTGTATTGCAATACTTCACACATACCTCAAAGCAGCAGAGAAGGAATAACAAACAAACCACCCCTAAATTATAAGTCTGTGTAAGGTGGCTTAGAATTACCTTAGTTTCTCTCCTCTTCTCTTTTTTTTAACCAAATGTTTATTTTGAATCTTTTATAGAGCTTTCCTATTAGCAAGCACACTTTCAGTCATTCTCCTACTCTGAACATTTTGGGATACGGGGAATAGAATTTTCTTTCTAAATTTCCTACTTTCATTTATCATTTGTGATACATCTGAGTTATTGTTCTGGGTCTTGTTCTATTTTTTTCTCTCTCCTTTTCTTGCCATTTGAATTGACTTGGCTGTGGCAATATTGTTCTGCTGAGACCAGAATTGTGATAAGCAGAATGGTGCTGTTAGAAACATTATAGCTGCCATAAAAGGAATCACATCTGCTGTAAAATGGGAGGTGATCAAGCACGTCACATCGTTTTCATCATAACTTAGCTTGACTTGTCTGGCTGAAGAAACAAATTATTGACAATTCTCCTTTTGGGGGTGGGCTGGTAATCATATAATGTCCGATTTGCTGTCAGATCTTTGCCATTTCAAGTGAAAATAAGAATGTTTTAAATAATTGAAGATGTATTTGGGTTTGAAAATTTTTAGGATGTTTGTATAATTCTGTAAAAAAGCACTATAAAAAACTCCATACCCATTCTAGAGAATGTTTAGCATTTTCTCATCCCCATTCAGGTTTTTAAAAGGCAAAAAAAAAAAAAAAAAAAAGGAAATAGATACCCCCCCAAAAAAGAAGCCTAAATGGAAAATATTATATTTTTCCATACCAACAGCTGCCTGGAATTTTAAGATCTGACTATTACTAAATATACAGCTTATATGTCTGGCTATAAAAGCTGAATAGTAAATAGTTTTCTGGAAAATGGGCATAATTTTTTCTGTATAAATGACATACCCTACAAGCATACTGATATATTCCAAAACAAATCTAACTGCATTCCATGAGATTATTCTTGGGCTTAAGTCAGTGGTGGGATTCAAACTTTTTTACTACTGGTTCTGTGGGTGTGGCTTGATGGGCGTGGCAGAGGAAGGATACTGTAAAATCTCCAGACAGAGGTGGTATTTGCTGGTTCTCTGAACTACTCAAAATTTCCACTACCGGTTCTCCAGAACTGGTCAGAACCTGCTGAATACCACCTCTGGTTTAAGTGAGTGTAAGATCGCAACTTTGATCATCAGTTATTATTACACTGTTCTGTGCATTTGATGTTGCTCATTGCCTTTGTTGCAGAAAAACTGTTTAAGAGGGCCAAAGGGAGTCAGTGGAAATCTTTTTAAAATCACTTTGAGCTGTTGGTTTCTAGCTATAGTTCCCAAATCATAAATTTGACCCATGAGACATGAAACTCTGGCAGAAGCCAAATAACTCCAGAATGGAACTTTGAAACATCTCTTGAGGGACATGAATCAAGAAATATTTAATTTAGGGATATTAGTCTGACTTTAGCAGACATAGAGCAAAGTAACCAAAAGCCATACAGATGTTCCTTATGATCTAGGGATAAAAATGTTTAAATCATACAGAAAAATCCAGCTTTTCAGGGGATATTTTGCCAATCCAAAAAGAGAGTCAAATTACATTTCATATTACATCAACTTCACCTAAGTTGAAATTTATATTTCAAACCATCAGCTTTCAATATTTTGTGATTATTGTTTTAGCAAAATATCCCACCCTGCCTTTCCAAAACGAAACAAAAAAACTGATTAAAAGGTCAAGAACGCAGTATGACAATCTACTAAATTTTTTAATATAGGATTTCTTTAGATAGAAAAACATTGGTAAATGAGGAGTTTGTTTATTCTCTACCACTTAAGAATAAAGAAAGCTCAGAAACACCAACAAAGAAATGTCCCCTAAAAATGAGGATGAAATACTGAAGTCTCTTTCAGAAGTTGGAGAAAAGTAGCTGGAAGATGCATTTTGTCACACTATTGACAAAAACAAATAAAACCTCCAAGCTATTTTAGTTTTCTAGGATGTCTCATGCACTGGGTATCCAACTTCAAAAAGTACAGGTAATCCTAATATCTCATGATCACAATTCCAACTGGAATTTCCATGGTAAGTCAATGCACAAATAAATAGTAATAGTACTTAGATTTATATATCACTTCACAGTGCTTTACTGCCCTCTCTAAGCACTCTACATAGTCAGTTTATTGCCTACAATAATCTGGGTTCTTATTTTACTGTCCTTAGAAGGATGGAAGGCTATGTCAACCTTGAGATGCTAAGAATTGAACTCTTGTGAGTTAACCTGTAATAGTGCATTCAAACCTCTTTGCCACTACATGACTGCACATTATTTTACATCCATTTTTACTCCAGTTGTTAAGCAAATATTCATGGTAGTTAAAGAGAGCCCTGCAACACTGAGTAACTTTGAGGATGCATCACAGGTCCATTTTTTCCAGGACATCATAACTTTGAACCATTGTTAAACAGTTGTAAGTCAAGGACTGTCTATAGGGAATAGAGATATGCAAGGAAAATGTACAGGGACCATCTAGTGCAGGGGCAAAATTCTTGTTTAGAAAGCTGACTTATACAAAAGATCTGTGCATCTGAAGTCCTTCTCTCTTTATGCCCAAAATAGGGGGAGACACTTTGATTGCATGATCAACTTCTTTACTTTTTGATACCCCCACTTTCTCTCTGATGCTATTTTCCCTATGACTGGTCTGCCTAGCTTAATAGTGTCTAGACCTGTTAGCTTAGAATTCTACCTGAACATGTCTAAATAGTACATGATTGAAAAAAGATTGATTTACATTGATTGGTATTAAATCTTCTGGTTTTATAATAAAATCATTTGCCATCTTTACTCTGCAATGCCAAAAATGTAGAAAGCTTTGACAGCATATATTATACTATTGATCTCTGGCCATTAGAAAGCCTCAGTGGCACAGTGGTTAGAGTGCACTACTGCAAACTACTTCTGCTGACAGCGAACTGCCTGTAATTTGGCAGATCGAATCCCACCAGGCTCAAGGTTGACTCAGGCTTCCATCCTTCTGCAGTGGGTAAAATCAAGACCCAGATTGTTGGGGGCAATATGCTGACTCTGTAAACCACTTAGAGAGAGCTGTAAAGCACTATAAAGTGGTATATAAGTCTAAGTACTATTGCTATTGCTGTTCTTCCTGAGACGTTGTTTATGAACAATGTTATCATGTCTATGTTATCATTTTCCCAGCCTTGGCCTCTCATTCTGCTCAGGACCCAGGACTTACACACTAAGTGATTGAGATAAGGGATGTAAATTTCTTTTTACAATTATCAGACCTACAAAAATCCAGTCCACCATTAAATGGCAGGCAAAAAAAATGGAATCTGTGCTGCTAACTAGTGGATAGTCTGAATTTTTCTCAGACATTTTATTTTTTTACTTATTATCTGTCTTGGTCAATGTATTTAAAACTAGTTCAGCTGTCAGTGAAGCAATTGAACCTGGAATCTCTTTTCATTTTCAAGCTAGGTCCTTTTTGCTTCAGGGAATCCATATGTTATCACTTGCTGAGACGATATTCATCTTTTTTCCTGCTAGGCTAAACTGCTGCTCTCTTGCTATCTACAGAAATATCTTTCAGTTGTTCCACAGCTCATACAGAAACAATTCCATGGAGCTAATTCTTTCCCCTTTCTCCTTCAACAGCTAAAGAATGCTACTGTCATCACACTGCACTCTGTCAGCAAACTGCCTGCTTGTCATTAGTAATAGTCCTCCAATTTGAATGGCAATATTCTGTTGGCAGTTCTCATGTTCCCTCAACTTTGTAGGATCTGAAAATGCACAACAATTTTTGGCTGTCTTTTTTAGACAAATGTAGACAGTTATGACTGTCATTTTCCACCCATTGCTAAATGAAGGAAGGAAGAGCTTCCACCTACTTTAAGGGTACATTTAGAAAAAGTGTGCCAAGCAAACAATGAAGATAATTCCCACGACATAGCTTTCTGTCTTGTGGAAAAGAGAGGCTGATAATATGTTGGTTTTAGGAGCTACTTGCTGGTAGAATCATCTCTGTCTTCAGTATAGTAGCTCCTGACATGTCCTGATTGGTACCTGATATCTGATCTAATGCCTTTTTATGTCTCATCCTTTTAAATGACAAAGAAATCCTACCATTACAAACACACACACACACACACACACACACACACACACACACACACACAGCTAAAATAAATTTCTAAGATATTTGTGAAACAACAAATCAAGTGCATTAAATACTAACTTCTTCCCTTTTTTCACATACATAGACTCAATATATGTTATTAAAATTAAATCACAACTGCTATACATTGTTATATATGTTCATTATGACACATTTATATTGATGAGGATTTATATTTGTGTTTCTGTGTGTGCTTAAGAAATACGAGGAAAATTGCCTGCCTGTCCCATATGATTGTTGGTTTCATCCCTACTTTTATTATCACTAACTAGTCCAGCTACAGTGGGCTACTTTCTGATTACAATTTAGTCAATCACCATTGTTAGTATTGCAGTCATGATTGAGAAACCAACGTTATTCAAATTGACATGGCAAAATTATAACATCTTCACTGAAGCAATACTAGTCTCACCACCAGATACTTTCATCCACACCAAGTCTTCTCCTGGCACAGAATGTATTTGTTTGGTATATTTGGTTTGTTGATTTTTCATGAAACAGCAATAATTATTAAACTAGGTTAGTTCCTCCAACAAATTTCAGATAAACGTTCTGTCCTTGGTCAGCCTACATGAAATAAAAATGTAGGGTTTCCAAAGTACCTGGTTTAATCTAGTGGAATACCTTTGAGACCACTATTCTGAGAATAATAAGTCAAGATGGAAATAGGGTCATGTGAAAGATTCATATCTGAAAAGCACATCATTTCTCCAGGCAATCATCTTCCTGACAAATGGCAGATTGATTTATAGTTTCTGTGTTTGCAACCAACTCAGACTAACAAATTCAAGGATGTGACAGCAGCATCTCATGTGGAACATAGCAAAGAAATCTAAGTCCTTCTTTAATGACACTCATACATCTGAGTCTTCACAAAAGAAACATCTATGTGTCATGAAAACAACTACTATTTCCAGAAAGATTATTCTGGTTATATATATTGCCATACTAATCATATGCAGAATTCAATATGTCAAGTCATACAATATGTTTTAAAATCTCTGTGACACAATGAAATAAGAATGGAAATAAATTAGATATGTTTCAGTGTGGGAACTATTTGTTCTCTTTTTGATTTATTTTTTTTAAATGAACAAAAAACAAAAACAGACTATTGGAAATCTCTATTTCCTTTTGCTCAGAACTCCAGAGATGCTTTCAATAGGCTGGAAAACCTAATTCAACTTTTCTGAATCTATTTTTTCTTCATATATGCTGCACCCTCTATATAGGTGGCAGCTTGGGGGAAGAATGGGTTTATGACACTTGTAGACAAATCCACTTGCAGAAAACCAAGAAGATAAGTATGGTGCGTGTCTATAAAGAAGTAAGGTATTGATTAGGTGACTTGGCTATATTAGAAAAATGGTGCTATTGAAAATAGTAATGCTCAATAGAAGCCTAACATTTGCAGAAATAGCTCATTCAAAAATCATTTAAGAAAAATCAGTTAAAAGTAGGAATGGCAAAAGCTAATAGGATAACGAAACCTTTGCAGAATATATTTTGAGGACACACTTTGGAGGCAGGGTTTTGCAGAAAAAGACAATAGTGAAAAATGGATTTGGGATTCTTGAAAGAACTGACTGGTTGGTTGAAAATTACAAAAAATAATGTCTTATCCAGGTAACACATATGTTATATATCAAAAACAAATTATATGGTGTTCTGTACTGTACATTTGCATTCTTGTAAATACCCGTTCCTGATTGGCCAAGGCGCGCAGCGACCCGATTGGCCGGGCGAGCCTCGCCAATTGGCCTGCTGAGAATCTCCCGCGATTGGAGGAAACCGATCGCGGGAGATTTAAAGTGGTGTCATTGGCCGCGGCTCGGCCGGCTAGATCCATATAAGCCGCCGCGCGCCCGAGCCGAAGCAAGCCGATCTTAAATAAAATAAAGAGCTGAAGTCACTGAACCTAGCATCTTCCTTCCGATCGGGAATATAACACTGGCGACGAGGATGGGATTTCGGAACTGATCCCCCCCCACCACGTGGCACCAAGATCGAGGCATCCAGCAAAGATGGCCAACATCGCGCCACCCACTCCTTTCAACCAAGCTACTGAGGACTGGGAATCATACATAGATCGATTCCTGATGTTCCTAGAAAGCAGCAACCTCAAGGACGCCAATGGACAAAAGAAAAGGGCTGTTTTCCTGACACACTGCGGGCCCGCAGTGTTCAAAATGGCAAAAGCCCTTGCGAAGCCCGAGGACGTGAAGGCGATGGATTGGGCCGACCTCGAACCTCTGTTGCGGAACCACTATGCCCCCGCCGTGCTCACCCTCATCAGGTGGCATGAATTCTATCGCAGGAATCAGAAGGAGGGTGAGAGTATCAGCGATTTCGTAGCTGACCTACGAGACCTGGGGGGCATGTGCGGGTTCACAGAAATGGACGAGGCGTTACGAGACCGCGTCGTCCTCGGGCTCAAAGACCCCGTCCTGCAGAGCCGATTAATGGCACGGGGCGACATCTCCCTCGCAGACGCCTTGCCGAGGCCACCGCCACCGAGGCAACCCGGAAATCCGCAACCAGAATGCGGCGAACCGATGGGATAGATCGGCCCGTAACCACGGAAGCAACCCAGACACCAGAGACCGTTCCGAGACGCCCCGCCGGGCAACCACCACCACCCATCATGGCGACCTCGACTCCCTCTCCAACATCACCGATGGAGAGGAAGACATCCACCGACTCCAGAGAGACCGGGACCGGCGCGAGCGGCAGAGTCGTAAGTCGGGGCTGCAATGCGCCGGGTGCGGGGGTGACCATCCGCGAGCAGATTGCCGTTTCTTTGATGCAATCTGCCGCCACTGCGATAAAAGGGGACACATCGCTCGAGTCTGCCGGTTCAAACGGAACTACAGTCCTCGACGACCAAACAGCAGCAGCCAAAGGCGAGACAGCACCCCCCCTCGGAACAGAGACCGTCCAACCGAGAACCGGTGGAACCGAGACGGACGGACCCGACGAGGCGGCGAGGACCGGCAGAGGGAAGAAACCCATCAGACGGTCATCATCTTCTAGCGGGGACGCCCGAAAGGTATATGTGGAAGTGGGCATCGAGGGCCAGCCATGCAAAATGGAGGTGGATTCCGGATCCTACCTCTCCATGGTTGCATGGCGGGAAATCAAGCGCCTGGTGCCCAACATCCGAAAGAAAGAACTGGAGAGCCAAAGGCTAATCTTAAAAGACTACCAAGGGAACCGCATCCCTGTAGTCGGAACCGGACAATTCAAAGTAAATTTCAAAGGGCGAACTGCAACACTCCCATTAACAATCGTGGACCGAGACCGACCCAGCCTCTTTGGACTACAGTGGTTCGCGCCGCTCGGAATCGGGGTGACCGGCATCGACCTCATCACCGACGCAGATTGGGAGGAACAACTCGTGAGGGATTTCCAAGAGGTCTTCGACGGCAGCCTAGGCAAGTACCGTGGGGCCCCGATTTCCTTCAGCCTAGACCCCAGCATTCCCCCAATCCCCCTTAAGCTGCAGCGGGTACCTTTCACACTCAGGCCCAAGATCGATGAGCAAATAGACAAACTCATCAAACAGGGAGTGCTAGAACCGATCGACCACGCTAGATGGGAGACACCCATAGTCACCCCGGTCAAGCCCGATGGGTCGGTGAGAATTTGTGGGGACTATAAGGCCACCCTCAACTGCGCATTACAGCAAAGCGCCTACCCCGTCCCGGTAGTGCAGCACCTACTGCATTCACTGGGGGGGGGGCAAGGTCTTCGCAAAACTCGACCTGGCACAAGCCTATCAGCAACTGCCGGTCGACGAAGAAACCGCTGAGGCGCAAACCATAGTGACACACTGGGGAGCCTTTCGCTGCAAGAGACTCCAGTTCGGAGTCAGCGTGGCACCGGGAATTTTCCAGAGCCTCATGGAAAGGTTACTCCAGGGCATCAAGGGGGTAGTGCCCTATTTTGATGATGTGCTGGTATCCGCGGCAAACACAAAGCAATTGGAAAGCCACCTGAGAGAGGTACTACAAAAATTCAAAGACGCGGGGCTGAAAGTCAAAAAAGAAAAATGCCAGCTCCACACCGAGAAAGTCGAGTTCCTGGGGTACCTCCTAGACCAGCACGGGATCCACCCCACCGGAAAAAAAAATCAGGGCCATCAAAGAAGCCCCCAAACCAAAAAATAAAACCGAACTGCAGGCATTCCTCGGGCTGATTAACTTCTATAATGTTTTCCTGCCCCAGAAGGCGACGGTAGCGGAGCCTTTGCATAGGCTGCTCGACAAAACGGCCGTTTGGAACTGGGGGAAGCAAGAAGAAATCGCATTCAGCCGGACAAAAGACCTACTCACATCAGACGCTGTCCTCATTCAATACAGCGACACCCTGCCACTAGTGGTCACATGCGACGCATCACCCTTCGGCATCGGAGCTGTCCTCAGCCACATTCTCCCGGACGGGAAAGAGGCACCCATCGCCTTTTTCTCAAGAACTCTCTCCAAACCAGAAAGGAATTACAGTCAACTGGATAAAGAGGCCCTGGCAATCGTCGCCGCCGTAAAAAGGTTCCACGAGTACCTTTACAGCAGAACCTTCACCATTATCACCGACCACAAACCGCTGTTGGGAATCCTGGCAGGAGACAGGGCCACACCGAACATTCTATCCCCGAGAATGACCAGGTGGTCCGAATTCCTGGCCGCCACAGCTACGGTTAAATCACCGACCCGGTAAGACTATTGCTCACGCAGACGCTTTGAGCTGCACACCATTGCCCGACATGGACGCTGACCCAGCCCCCACAACATCCACCCTCAGCATAGAAACACTACCCAATCTCCCTGTAACCGCGTCAGACATTGCCCGGGAAACCAATAAAGACAAAAGTCTGGCGCGGGTTTTGCATTGGGTGGAAAAAGGGTGGCCGGAAACAGAAAACGATGGACAATTCAGGGCATTTCGGAACCGACAAACAGAACTGTCAATACAAAAAGGTTGTTTACTATGGGGGGACAGGGTTGTCATTCCGGAGAAACTGCAAAAAAGGGTCTTGGAACTATTGCATGAGGGACACCCAGGCATCGTTAGGACTAAAGCCCTGGCCAGGAGTTACGCCTGGTGGCCAGGGATGGACAAACAAATCGAGGCTTGGGTGGCAACATGCAGACCATGCCAAGAATCCAGACCAAACCCCCCCGGCGCCCCAATCAGGGAATGGGAGACCCCCAGGGGCCCATGGTCCAGGATTCATATAGACTTCGCCGGACCTACAAAGGGGCACACCTTCCTCATCACGGTAGATGCTTACTCCAACAGGCTGGAGGTAAGCAACATGAAAACCACCACCACAGAGGCCGTCACCAAAGAACTAAATAGACTATTTTCAACCCACGGCCTCCCAGACGTCATCGTCTCCGATAACGGGCCCCAATTCACCTCACTAGAATTCGAAAAATTCCTGGCAGAATGGGGAATACGACATGCACTGACAGCGCCGGCACATCCGGCGGCGAACGGGAGGGCGGAACGAATGGTACAATTTACAAAAAAAAAATTCCAAAAATAGAAACCGGGTAGATACAGGAAAAAATTAATAAAATGCTATTCATACAGCACATAACACCCAACACGACAACCAATAAAAGCCCGGCAGAACTACTAATGGGGAGGAAATTAAGATCCCCACTAGACAGACTGCACCCCACATACAACCCAGAAAAACCCCCCGACTCATCCAGCAAGTACCGGGCATTCATACCGGGTGACACGGTATACGCAAGGAACCTCACGGGGGACCCCCTCTGGGTACCAGCAACCATAACCCAGGTGACAGGTCCCCGCTCGTACCGACTGCAAACAACGGACGGACGAGCATGGAAACGACATATCGACCAATTAAGATCAAGAACCAACACGGGAAATACAACCGACACGCAAGCCCACACAGAGAAAGGAACCAACCAAGAGGGGAGGGAAGACCCGGCCCCGAAAACCAACCCCAACAAAAAGAAACCAGGAATACTCACCTGCTGAGCCAGAAGCAGAGGAACGACCCGAAGCCTCACTAATAAGAAACAGCCAAGCCAGCTCAACCAGCCCGGAAAGACCGAGCGGGAGCATCGAAGGCCGCAGCTCAACCAACCCAGGTAGACCGGGAGGGAGCTGCAGCGGAAGGCCCGGCTCACCATTCCAGGTGGTTCCATTGAGGAGACAGGGAGCGACACAGAACCCGACCGAACCGTCCAACGAACAAGCAACAACTAACCTGCGCAGGTCCAGTAGGCAAGTACGGAGCCCTGCCTACTTACGGGACTACGTTACGTAGGACCATACCAAGAGGGGAGGGGTGTTCTGTACTGTACATTTGCATTCTTGTAAATACCCGTTCCTGATTGGCCAAGGCGCACGGCGACCCGATTGGCCGGGCGAGCCTCGCCGATTGGCCCGCTGAGAATCTCCCGCGATTGGAGGAAACCGATCGTGGGAGATTTAAAGTGGTGTCATTGGCCGCGGCTCGGCCGGCTAGATCCATATAAGCCGCCGCGCGCCCGAGCCGAAGCAAGCCGATTTTAAATAAAATAAAGAGCTGAAGTCACTGAACCTAGCGTCTTCCTTCCGATCGGGAATATAACATATGGATTCTTATATTTGTCAGAATGACTATATTTGAGAATAAGACAAAAATAGCCATGTGTTTTATACAATTGCAGATGCATAAACATCTTTTGGAAAATGAACTTAAAAAAAGATATCAGAGAACTAAAACGAGCTCAAGGCAAGAAAAGAAAAAGAAAAACAGAAGGAATTGAATTAACATACTGCAAAAAAAAAAGTGCAGTTGGCTGGCTGGCCGGATGTCACAATTTTATGTTGCAGGTAGAACTTATTATTAAACATATTTATAAATAAATCTGTGTTTTTTCTCTCATCTACATTACCTTCTTTAATGACTAGCAATTATCCATACATAATTTCAACCTGAGTTAACAATCATCCCTGAAGCAAAATGCAGAAACATACAATAGAGTATGACTTATGCATATTTAAGGCTGGTAACATTTAAATTCAAATATGTCTAATTTACCACTTTATTTTTAAAAAGGAAGTTCCTCTCAACAAACTCTGCTTAGATTTTTGGCAAAAGAGATGCTTTCACAAAGGTACTGACAATGAAATGTGCTAAACTGGCAGAATAGTTAATCTTTGGTTATAGAAATCTAGAACTATTTCCATAATTGTTTACACCAATTTAAAACAAAAAAAAAATTGTTTACCAGCATGGATGGTAGTAAATGTATGGTACCTGTTTTTATGTGTTGGATGGAACAATAACTTAAGTTTTGTAGATAATTTAAAGCACCTATTTCACTATTTATTATTTACATATTTGCTGTCAGCATGCTACATGGAGCCTGATTGTGCTCCTTGAGCTGATAGAAATTGTATACCCTGACAAAGTTCTTCTTATATCTTTTCTTCTCCACTTTGGACCATGTTGCTAGAGAAAATATACTGAGAAAGCAAAACTCAAGAGGTAACATATATTTGGATAGGATGGATGCTTATTTGATTTTTGAAGGAAAAATAATATTTCTGAAGCAATATTCTCAACTTAAATATTGTTTCTCTGAAATACAACTGTTTTGACAGCTAATATCTGGTGATTCATCAGCCACATACTATCATTAAGAGCAGAGAGGGTGCTAGAATGTTGGAGAAAAAAGCAGACAGTAGGACAGGAGAAATTAGAGCAGCTGGTGTACTAAACCCTAGCATAATTATATGACCATCTGTACAATATATTTACAGTATGTAGACAACTGTTTCTACCCCATCGTATCCAACCCCTTTCCTTTTTTCCTGGCCATTTTCAGGATCAAACTCATTTCTCATATTCAATGATTCTTTATATGTTATAAACTTGTACATTGTGCATTTTCTTTTTGGTGTTTGTACTGAATGCAGAAGTTTCCTGGAAAATCAAGTACATATTTTTAAAAAGCCCTGGTTCAGAACCAAACCTAAAACCAATCCTGAAATAATCAATAGTTGATATTTTTTTAAAATATTCACAAGCAGATGATCTTCCTATTTCAAATTAGGAATCTGCCTAAGCATAGTTAGTATTGATTGAAATAACCTGTCCTGCGAGACAAATGATGCTATAATGGCAATCTCTTCAGCATTGCCTAAAAAACAGAGAGATGAGATTAAACTAATCACGGCCTAGTAAATTATCAGATTCTATTTTAAAATTTAGGATTATGTGCCCTTGCCCATGTTCGGTCTGATCTAAGTATGGTATATAAGATTATACATTGCAATGACTTACCTGTAAATGAATACTTCAGCTTCAGCCATAACAACACAAGAGCACACAGTAGATACAAACTCAAGGTTAGCCATACCAAACTTGATTGCAGGAAATACGACTTCAGCAACAGAGTGGTCAATGTCTGGAATACTCTACCTGACTGTGGTTTCTTCCCCAAATCCCAAAAACTTTAACCTTAGACTGTCTACTATTGACCTCACCCCTTTCCTAAGAGGTCTGTAGGGGGCGTTCATAAGCGTACCAATGTGCCTACCGTCCCTGTCCTATTGTTTCTTTTATTTTTCTTATATGTACCCATTTCATGTATTCATAACTATGTATATACTTATACCTATTATCTTGTAAACGATTGACAAATAAAAATAAATAAATAAAAATAAATAAATGTTCATCTACTTCTTTTCATAAAACTGAATAGGATATTGTTTCTTAGACTTTATCATGGGCAAGGGACTTTATTTTCAGCAGAAAATACTAGTTATGTTGACATATTTAAATGTTTGATGTTCAAAACAAGTTATTGCACTGAATATTTGAGAACCAATTTTTGTTCATGCTAGCAAAACCAGTGTGAGATTCAGAATGTAGCAGTATTCACTGAGAACCTCTATTGATATGCTTCATATTTGCCTTGCAGATAGGCTGAGGTCAAATTTCACTATCACTTCTTTAATGTGGAGGTTAAAGTCATTTACATAAGTGTTTTAGGTCTTATATAAGAATACTGTAAACAGGAGAAATACCATAAAGGTGACTGATAAATTAATCAATGGATAAATAAGCAAGCCTTTTTTTATCAGGTAATTGCCAACAGATATATTTTGGAAGGTCATAAATGCATTTTTAAAAAAACCCTTACCTTCTCTTGCTTATTAGCAATTTAAGGTGTATTACTTGTGATTCTGGAGATCAGAAAGAGTTATCAAACTACTTTCCATCAAGCTGGCTAGCAACCTTTTAAAACTTAAATTTGTGATCATCACTCCATCCAATAGTGTTAGAGTATATTTATGAACTGGAATAGAGCATGGTAACAAGGTCAGCCAATGAATGGGCATAGCAACTAAGTTAACCAATGAGAACTGTATTGGAAACTGAAACAAGAAGTAGCCTAGGCTGGAAACTGAAACTAAAAGAAGCCTATATTAAACTCTGCAGCTCTGAAGCTATGTTGAGCTCTGAGTCTGTCTACTGAAGATGAAACGGCTTCTCTACTCTGCTGGCCTGCTGAACTAAAGTGAAACTGATGTCTGTTTCTGAGCTGCTGAGTTGCTGCTGAAACATTGTGACATGTCTACTTCTGTCTGAGTTTGCTCCATGTTGGAGAAATCTACAACTGGTTTGTAAAATCTACTTATTATGTTTATAAACATGTTAAATGAAGCATTAGCCATCTGTGTTTATTTTTCTGGTGCTAAATTAATGTTACAAAACCCTGAATAAATAGCACCAGTTCTTTTTTTTAATAATACATTGTTGAACTAATTACATTGTTTATCTTTTGTCTCCCCACTTAGCTTTAATAGATAATCTGATTTTTAATATTGTGAGAGAGGGAAAAAACTTCCATATTCACATATTCTATATTTCATATAGTTTCTTATATCTTCTATCTGAACTACTTTCCAAGGAAATGCTCGTCTGGGAACCTCAGTAGTTCTATTGGTTGTCCCCTTTTTTATTTTACTTTTTTTGCAGTTGTAGCTTTAAAATACCTGTTTTAATGAAGATAATCAGTAATGTAACCAGTATCCCATGTGTAGTTTCAGCATACAATATATTATATAAAAACATCCTTTTATTTTCTGCTTTCTTTTCAGTCCCCATTCTAAATGGTCAAGATCTTTTTTTAAATCAATCACTACCAGCACAGACCCCTTTAACTCAAATTTAAATTTGGTTTTTAATCCATCATTTGACATTTATTTACATTGAATTTTATTTGCTCCTTTGAGCCTCATTTACTCTGTTTCACAGTTCCTTACTTATTTTTTTACTACCTTAACAATGAACCTAACTTGTTGACCTCTCTAACATTGGATGCTAAAATTTACTAAGATTTCTAAGATTTACTGAGTCACTCCTATGTAAGATACATGTTTGTTAACCCTTAAAAAACACTTTGAAAGTGAGATGGGACAATATGATTTTCTATATTTGTTTTATATATAATTATTGAGCCCCTAACATATTTATGTCATGCAATGTATGTTTTGTCCTTCTGTTTTTAAATGTTTGCCTGTCTTTTAATTATGTAAGGTGGCCAAAATAATTTGAGAATTGAGTGACCACTAATTCTCTTAAATGAATAGAATAGAATAGAATAGAATAGAATAGAATAGAATAGAATAGAATAGAATAGAATAGAATAGAATGCTTTATTGGCCAAGTGTGATTGGACACACAAGGAATTTGTCTTTGGTGCATATGCTCTCAGTGTACATAAAGAAAAGTGTACATAAAATACATAATCATAAGATGCAACACTTAGTGATAGTCATAGGTTACTAATACGCAATTAAATCATACTGGGAAAGAAACAAAACTATAAATTGTAAAGATACAAGCAACATAATTATAGTCATAAGTGGGAAGAGATAGGTACTAGGAAGGATGAGAATAATAATCATAATACAGTCTTAGTAAATAATTTGACAGTGTTGTGGGAATTAGTTGCTTAGCAGAGTGATGGCATTCGGGGGAAAACTGTCCTTGTGTCTCGTTGTTCTGGTGGGCAGTGCCCTATAGCAGTGGTCCCCAATCTTTTTGTACCAGGGACCAGTTTCAAGCACAAACACTTTTCAAGGACCGGGGGAGAGAAGAATCTGAAGTTTGGTGAGTTTGCTTGCAGACGTTTTCATTACCTGACCAGGTAACATCTGATGTTGTTACCTAGTCGGGTAATAAAACGCCTGCCAGCAAACCACCAAGTTCAGGAGCGCCGGCCCTGCCTCCCTCAGCCCCATCCCTCAGGTGTCTCCCTCCCTCCTCAGGTGTCTGCCTGCTTCTTCAGTCGCTCTCGCTGCTCAATCAGCCCAGGAAGAAACTGCAGAGCCGGGGTGGCCCTGTCGCCGTAGCGCTCCGGCGCCTGCTTACCCCACCTCGCCCGCCCGCGCTGCTCAATCCACAGTGCTCGCTTGCCTGCCTGCCCGCCTCTTCGCTTCGGAGCAGCTTCGGCTGATAAAAAGAGGCGAATAGTTATTATTTTCAGCCAAAGCTGCTCCGAAACGAAGGCAGGCAGGCAGGCAGGCAGAACGGAGCACTGAATTGAAGCGCGTGGGCGTGGGCGGGCGGGGTGGGGGTGAACGGGCGCTTCGGAGGTGCTGCGGCGACAGGAAAAGCCACCCCCCCGGCTTCTTTGAAGCAGCTTCTTCCTGGGCTGGTGGAGCAGTGAGAGAGCGACTGAGAGAGGAACGAGGCGGGAGGAAACCGCCGCTGAGCCAGAGAGCAGGACAGGCTTTGGTTGCTTCCTCCCTCCCCTTCTCTCATTTGTGTCCTTGATCCCCGATCCTAGCAGCATTCACCGAAGGCGAAGAAAGCCGCCATTTTTTATTTTTTTTTTTTGCGGCCTGGCATAGAGTGCTCCACGGACCGGGACCGGTCCGCGGCACGGTGGTTGAGGACCCCTGCCCTATAGCGTTGTTTTGAGGGCAGAAGTTGAAAGAGTTTATGTCCAGGATGCGAGGGGTCTGTAAATATTTTCACAGCCCTCTTTTGACTTATGCAGTATACAGGTCCTGAATGGAAGACAGGTTGGTAGCAATTGTTTTTTCTGCAGTTCTAATTATCCATTGAAGTCTGTGTGTCTTGTTTGGTTGCAGAGCCAAACCAGACAGTTATAGAGGTGCAGATGACAGACTCATTAATTCCTCTGTAGAACTGAATCAACAGCTCTTTGGGCAGTTTCTGAGTTGGCACAGAAAGAACATTCTTTGTTGTGCTTTTTTGATGACGTTTTTGATATTAGATGCAGGGGTGGGATTTTACCAGTTTAGACCGGTTCTGTAGAACTGGTTGTTAAGATTCTGTGCAGTTTGGAGAACCAGCAAATCGCACCACTGGCTGGCCCCTCGCCCCAGTCACTCCTTATCTCGCATGCGCACCATCCAATCTGCCTGCCTTGTGCCTTTGCCTAATTTTTGGTAAGTTGATATTTTTCCTTTTTTCCCCGACTATCAGCTGTTCCGACTATCAGCTATGCCAAGGGATTTAGATTAGCTAGAAAGCAGGAAATCATTGGGTTTCTTGCTTTCTGGCTAATCTAAATTGCTGTTGTACTGCTTTGCCTTCGCCCAGGAGGCTTCTCTGATGCTCAGGCAGAGGTGGTATTCAGGGACGGGTGGGGGGGGGGAGAAGTGGCCTGAGAGCAGAGCTGAACCTTTCTTAGGACTGAAGCTTCTATTTTTCAGTGCAGACTCAGGCAGCAGATTGCAGAAAGGTAGATCTGTGAGTGAATCTGTGATTCTTCAAGCAACTCAATCTGCTTGTCTGCTTTGCCTGATTTTGGGTAAAAGTTGCTCTTTTTTATATAAAAAAAAATCAATATTTACAATATTTACATACAAGCGATGCCCAGTCAGTCACATGACCACCAAGCCACGCCCAGTCAGCAAGCCATGCCCACTTAATCACATGACCAAGCCACACCCACAAATTAGGCCACACCCACAGAACCAGTTGTTAAGAAATCTGAACCCCACCCCTGGTTAGATGTCCATTTTAAATCTTGAGATATGATAGAACCTAGAAACTTGAAGGTCTCTACTGTTGATACTGTGTTGTCTAGTATTGTAAGAGGTGGTTGTATAGGAGGATTTCTTCTAAAATCTACCACCATTTCTACAGTTTTTTGTGTGTTTAGTTCAAGATTTTTCCAGTTGCATCACAAGGCTAGTTGTTCAACCCATCCATATGCAAATTCATCATTGTCTCAAATGAGACCAATCACTATTGTATCATCTGCAAACTTCAGTACTTTAACAGAGCGATCTTTTGAGATGCAGTCATTGGTATTAGAGAGAAGTGGAGAGAGCACACAGCCCTGGGGGGCTCCTGCACTAATTGTACAGGTATCTGATGTAGTTTTGCCTAGCTTCACCTGTTGCTTCCTGTCTGTTCGGAAGCTTATGATCCACTTACAAGTGTGGTCAGATATAGCTAGCTGATTTAGTTTAGTTAGAAGAATATCTTGAATTATGGTATTGAATGCTGAGCTGAAGTCTACAAAGAGGACCCTTGGAGACCCTTGGTCTTTGGAGATTCAAGATGTTGTAAATTGTAGTGCAAAGTCATATTAACAGCATCATCCGTCGATCTATTTGCCTGGTAGGCAAATTGCAAGGAGTCTAACAGTGGATCTTGCACTTCATTCTCTGTAATCACCAGAGGTGGTGGGCCCAATGGGATGGAGTAGGTTGTTGTAGGCTTGGCTGTTGTTGAGATGGGGATTGTGGAGATGGGTGGCAGTAGTTTTCTCTCATACCTACAGTAAAACACATTCAGGTCATCTGCCAGTTGTTGATTTCCTTCAGCATGGGAAGGAGGTTTGTTGTAACCAGTGATATTTTAAAGAGTTTTCTACACGTTTGCTGGTTCATTTGTTGAGAACTGATTCCTTAGCTTTTCAGAGTAGCTTCTTTTTGCTGCTCTAATCTCCCGTGTTAATACATTTCTGACCTGATTGTACAGTATTCTATCGCCTTTTCCTCTTTGAATGTTAATGAATGTTAATTTTAAATATGGACAGGGTTTTTTATTGAGAGGTTGTGTGATTTATTTCACATGTATTTGAAGATTGCACCACTGCTTAAATGTTAAAAGAATAACATTATAATTTCTGAATGTAAAGTAAAATACAACAAGAATGAAAACAAAGAAAACTAGAAGTTCATTTATTAAATATGCCTGAAAAAAGGGCTTGGCATAAATTGAGAGGTAAGAATGAACATATTCAGAAAATGCAATGTGACTATGCAAGGGCATGGGAAAGCAGACATGCTCAACAGATTTTTCTCTTTAGCAAGTTTTTTATTTATTAAATTTATTTGCCACACATCTTGTTTCAAATGACTCCGGAAAGCTAAGAGCATAATAAATATTAAATACATTAAAATCAAGTTGTTAAATACAAAGAAGAAAGTCTACGTAAGTTTATGGGTTTAGAGAAAGAGTGTGATAAAGTGAGCAAGTTTGAATAATGGAATATTTTGCAGGAATATGGAGTCAAAGTTTGGTTGATGAATTTGATAAATCCTATTTAAAAATAAACAGAATGCATGAATGGGTGAAAAGAAGCAAAATAGTTACTTACTGAGAATATCCTTTTGGTCATTTTTTTCTACATAGAAATAAGACATGGAGAATTGTTTCTAAACCTCCCATCTTCCTTAAAGAGGGACTCTTCATTGGCTGCTCCATAGATGATATTGTTTCTCTGCTTGGAAGAAAATAAAGTTTTCTTTTAAAAAAATGTAGCATTGTGATACCTTATATAACCTTACATAAGGTTATTTTTGGCATAAAATTAGAACTATGTGGACTAATAGTGCATTTCTGAGTCAAATGTGACCTACAAAAATAATATATATGTGGTCCATACAGCTCTTCCAAAGTATCATTTTAATATGACAGCAAAGGGATTATGAGATGCATGGGGAATAATTGTGCTAATTTTATTTTTATGAAATTTAGCAACAGAAAGCCACTCAAAGGTCAATATAACCAAGACTCAGAGAATAACTTATAAAGGTTTTTGTTTTTTCATTGTTACTTGCATAATGGTTTCAATATAGAAAATAAATCTGAAATTCTCATTTCATCAGCTGTTGAAATGATAAATGCTGCTCAGGTTTGGCCAAACTCGAACCTATGGAATGGAATTTCTACATTAAATATGACCTTTACCAGTGTGGAGGGGAAAAAAATCTGAGTTGTATCTCGTGCCTGAAAACAAATCATCAGTCTTTTTTACAACCTATACAACCTGCATAGTATATTTTTAAAACTGAAGCTGAAAATATATGTCAAATGTTATCTTTTGATACTATTAGGTAACATTTTGACTTCATTTATTTCAGTTGAGAGAAATAATATGAACTTTAATTTTTTTGGAACAACCTGATAAGGGACATTTATATAAAATGTTATTTGTTGTAAGCCTATTCTACTATAGGTAGTCTCACTTAACGTACTTAGTTGGGACCAGAAAATCCATGGCTAAGCAATCACATGAGTGTGACTTAAGACCTCCTGCCAGCTTCTCTATTGATTTTTCTTGTGGGAAGCTGGCAGGAAAGATTGCAAATCATAATCATGTGATGTGTAACATTCTGGCCACCATACTTTTGCAGTAGTTGCCAGGTGCATGACATGATTATAGAATTGCTGCGACAGTTGTAAGAACAAGACCAATCATAAGTCACTTTTTCAGCATCTTCTTAACTTCCAACAATTGTTAAATGATTGCCTGTTAAATAAGGTCTGTAATTCATATTAGGATATGCATTTTATTTTTCAAAATATATTTCCAAAGGGTCCAAGACATTTTAATAAAAATAAGCATATTTTAAAATTATGAAAAGGTCCAAAACATACTGCCGTGTTTCTCCAACAATACGCCCCCCCAATAGGAAGACACAGCATGTTTTCTAGGCATAAAATGAAATTAAGCCCTCCCCCCAAATTTAGGCCTAGTTTAAAACATGCGAAATTGGGGGGAGGAAAGGCGGGGGGGAACTTGCCATTAGGACTGCCCCACGGGCAGCTAAGCCTCACCATCAGCCGCTCCTAACACCATGGTGGAGCACGGAGGGCTCCCTTACCCCTCCCTTACCCGGTCAGCAGGTGGGCGGCATCAGCGTGGATGTCCAGCAGCGCTTTCAGCCGCTTCTCAGGCCTCCGTAGCTTCCACAGTTCCCACCGGTGTTGGTGCCTCTCTCGCCAGCTCCGTCTCCAACAACAGCATCTGAGTTGCTCCCGCTTTTCCCTCGTCCCCATAACAGGGAAAAAAAAAACATTTTGAGGTACCTGGGAGCGCCGTGCACTGCATTTTGGTTTAATCCCGGCGGCTGGGTGGGCGTGAGAAGAGCCGAGCGACGTCTCTGCTGCTGTACCCTGGTGCTCCACCCTGGCTCTGCAAGTTTGCAAAGTCCCATTGCGCAGCCTGTTCCTGCATTCAGCGCCCAGGCCGAACTGCAGCTGTCCTCTCGCCAGCGCCGTCTCCAATAACAGCGGCAGCAGCAGCGGGAAACGTGGAAGTTACGGAGGTGGCTCCCCCACCCGAGAAGCGGCTAAAATGCTTCCATGGTTCCCACCGCTGCTGCCGCTGTTATTCGAGACGGCGCTGGTGAGAGAGGGACAGCTGCAGCTCGGCCTGGGCACTTGGAATGTAGGAACGGGCTGCGCAACGGGACTTTTGCAAACTTGCAGAGCCTGAGGCTGGAGCACCAAGGGTAGCAGCAGCAGAGACGCTTGCTCAGCTCTTCTCACGCCCACCCAGCCACTAGGGATTAAACCAAACCGCAGCGCACGGCGCTCCCAAGTATCTCAAAATCTTTTTTTTGTGTTGTTATGGGGACGGGGGAAAAGCGGGAGCGACTCAGACACTGTTGTTGGAGACGGCGCTGGTGCGCAGTGGGGGGGAGAAATTAATTCACCCCTGAAAAGACGTCCTAGCCATTTTTTCGGGGCTCAAAAAAAAATAAGGCCCAGCCTTATTTTGTGAGAAACACGGTAGCAGAATGTAAATATAGATTACTTAATGCCACAAAAGTAATAAAACAGACATTTAAATAGTGTTTTAAATTGTACATTTAATGAAATTTCAGGTATAAAAAAAGGACAACCCCAAACCCCATATTTTATAAACAGCAAACCTACATGAAATTCTCTGAGAAAAGCATTTAATTCCAAAGTCATAATAGTGGTTTTTCCTCATCATAGCAAGAACATCTTGTTTTACTTTCCTCTCAAATGAACTGGATGATTTAGGTATTTAAAGAAAGAAATGAAACCTGCTTCACCATCTTGGTATAACATTCATACCATTTATTAATATCTCATTAAAATATCTTAAAATCCATCACATTTTGGACCCAGGGTTCTATCATGCCTTCTCTCCTGAAGATTCATTCTTAGAGATTAAAGAGAGAAGGTTTTGATCCTGATGAAGATTACATCTTATCCACTATAGAACAATGTCAAATAGCAGTAATCCATTTCTGAAATAATTTTCACACACTTTTATGATTTGTATATTGAGATTTTCATAACATCAAGGCACCTTTTTTACTAAAATGATTTTGTATAATGAAATAATTGGTATTATGGTTTTAAAAATCTGTTCTGTTACTTTGTATTTTTTATGTGAAATTGTTTTATTGTATTTCCAAAGTTGCAATCATTTCTATTTAAACCTTGTCAAACAAATGAAATATTTTGCTTGAAAAGTAGAGCTAAAAAGTATTGGATTGGTGGCTAGAAACATTCTAATTTGGAAAGTCTATTCAAAATCATCCCCATATACAATATAGAACTTAAACTGATTACAATTTAATACAGTTGTCCAATATAGCATATCACTCTTTCACCCAGAATTCATGATTACTTATTCCAAATAGTTACATAGGCAATCTTGTATTCTATCCAAGAATCTTCAGTCACACAGGAATAATCATTTGAGAATCTCTGTTCCATATACTACCCTGTATGAATAGCCAATCTTTTTAATTCTGAATTATAACATAGTCAAGATCTACACCTGCATGATTTATATTAATTATTTCTTCCTTGTACTTTCAGCCTTCCAGAAACCATCATAATATATCTTCATTCAATTTTCTGGGGTGGCTAGAGAACTACTTTCCTACAGTGATTCAAAAATGCCTAATTTCATCATGTATACATACTGTCATGAAATGTAGAAAGAAGTATAGGCCAGAGGTGGAAAAGACATTGAAATTTAGATAATTTGTGTGATAGAAAGAAAGTTAAGACAACTCCTCCCTAGTAATTCCTAGAGTATATGCTTTATGATACAAGTAGTCTGTTTTAATTTGTAAGATTTCTGTCTATCAGTAAGGAACAATAAAAGAAACTTCAGTGTGTTTTTCTTGGTTTTTGGAGACACACATGACACACACACACACAAAGATACTTGCCTTCTGGAAAGATATAAAAACAAATGAGTTGTTCACTGCTAATATCTATAAAGGAGAGTTCAGCTGGACTTTCTTGATATTTGGACCTATATCTCACTAGGCGCTAATGTACTGCTAGCATATTAATGTGCTAGGCTTGCATATGTTTGACATAGCCTTTCACCTTTATTTTCATATTTTCTAGCAAAAGTCATTTTTCCTTTTTACCTTGTTTTTCCTCAAATATTTGAATGACCTTATTACATCTGAAAATATCTTATTTCAGGCTTGAAAATGGGAATATATTTTTCAAAGATTACTTAGCAAAGTACTAATGTATTCAAAAAAATTGGTGTGTGTGTGTGTGTGTGTAAAATGTCTTATGCATCCCTAGAAGCAAATTTGATTTGATGGAGACTATGTAAAAACAGAATTTCTGGAGCCAATGAGAGTTCAAAGAGTTTGTAACTATGGGAAAACCATAGCTACAATACAAACTACAGATTAATTGCTTTTGATATTTATTGATAACACTGATAAACATATCCATTGTTTTTCTCCAAGCGAATCTATCTACAACTATAGTGAGAACCTGGAGTCCAATAATATCGGGTAACATCTAAGGATATTAATAATATAAATAAGGTTGTTTCTTTCAACAGATCCAGGGCACTGTCACATATGATCATGTTTTACTTTTCAAACAACAGAAACAACAGATACGTACAGTTCTGAGAGAAGGCGGAACCACATCGCTGCGATACAGCTGCAATCTCGGGGCTCTGAGATCGCAGCTGATATCTTCGCCCCTGGTCGGTCCCAATGGACCTAAACCGTCCCATAGAGACGGTGGTAGTAAGGGGTGCTTTCTGTTGATCTCAGGGACATCACAAAGTCCCTGGTTGATCCAGGAGAAGCCCTTCTACCATCGGCGGAGAGGCAGCCATTAAGCTGCTGAAGCTGGGACAGCTCCGGAAGGAAGAGATTGAAAGAGAAAGTGTATCGGTTTGGTGAGGACTTTTTTTTTTATCATTAATATTTGGGACTAAAGAACACCCTAAGAATGAGAAGAAATCTGTAAGATTTTCGACAAAACTGACTTAGCGGCGATTTTTAAAGAGAAATGTCAAAGTGAGGCTTGGTTTTTTACTTTTACTTTTTTTTACCGAACTTCTATAAAGTCCTGTTGCGCAGCCTGTTCCTGCATTCCAAGCACACAGGCTGATCTGCAGCTGTCCCTCTCTCGCCAGTGCCATCTCCAATAACAGCAGCAGCAGTGGCGGGAACCGTGGAAGCGTTTCAGCCGCTTCTCGGGTGGGGGAGCCACCTCTGTAACTTCCACGGTTCCCGCTGCTGCTGCTGTTCTTGGAGACGACGCTGGCAAGAGAGGGGCAGCTGCAGCTCGGCCTGGGCGCTTGGAATGCAGGAATGGGCTGCCCACCGGGACTTTTGCAAACTTGCAGAACCTGAGGCTGGAGCACCAAGGGTAGCAGCAGCAGAGATGCTCACTCGGCTCTTCTCACGCCCACCCAGCCGCTCGGGATTAAACCAAAATGCAGTGCACGGCGCTCCCAGGTACCTCAAAATGTTTTTTTTCCCCTGTTACGGGGATGAGGGAAAAGCGGGAGCGACTCAGATGCTGTTGTTGGAGACGGCGCTGGCGAGAGAGGCACCAACAACGGTGGGAACTGTGGAAGCTACGGAGGCCTGAGAAGCGGCTGAAACGCTGCTGGACATCAATGCTGACGCCGCCCGCCTGCTGACCGGGTAAGGGAGAGGTAAGGGAGCCCTCCGTGCTCCACCATGGTGTTAGGAGCGGCTGATGGTGAGGCGTAGCTGCCCGTGGGGCACTTTGGACTTTTGAAAACACTATATTTGGTAAGGCCCCAGTTTTGGTGGCCACATATGAGATCAGAAATTGACAAGTATCAGATCAAAGTATCAGATATATGTGCAAATGAGATCAGACATTAAATAATGCCATGTTTGCGCTACTGCGAAACCATGAGTAGGAAAACCTTTTGGACTATTACAAACTGTATCAGATCTCAACTGGCCATGGCAAGACATAGCCATGGACTTTATTGTAGAGTTGCCCAGCAGTAACGGATACACAGTAATCTGGACTATCATAGACTTGTTTTCAAAACAAGCTCACTTCATACCATGTAAAGGATTACCTTCGGCAATAAAGTTAGCAAACCTATTTATAAAACACATATATCGACTGCATGGCACACCCAGGAGAATAATTTCAGATAGGGGTGTGCAATTCATGGCACGATTTTGGAGAGTGTTTTTACGTCTTTTAGGATCCTCTCAAAGTCTTAGCTCTGCGTACCATCCCAGCACTAACGGGGCTTCTGAAAGAGCCAATGCAATGATTGAGAGATATTTGAGATCATACATCTCTTATCAACAGTGAGAATGGGCCGATTTACTGCCATTTGGTGAAGTAGCATATAACAACGCTATACATGAAAGCACAGGATATAGCCTATTCCAAATAGTAAATGGGATAGAATTTGTTCCAATCCCTGATTTACAGTGTGATGATCAACATCTTATGAGTGTCAATGTGGTCGAAAAAAGTACAGGATAGTTGTGATAAAGTAAAAGAGACTCTCAATAAAACAGCACTAGAATACAAACAACAAGCAGACAAGAAAAGAAAAGAGTATAAAACATTCCAACCTGGAGATTATGTTTACTTATCAACTAAATATATAAAATTACACTTAAATAGTCGAAAATTAGGACCAAAATATATTGGACCTTTCCAAATTACGAGAGTGATAAACCCCGTGACTGTAAAACTTAAACTACCACCACGCTTACACTGTATACATCCTGTGTTTCATGCTAGTTTACTGAAGCCTGTAGAACACATTAATATACCTCAACTTGAAGAATCTGTACAAGCTAAAGATGTGACACATGCTGAAATTGGCAAAGTCCTAGATTCCCAGATACGTAGAAAAGTGTTGCAATACTTAGTAAGATGAAAGGGGTACCCTGAAACAGAGGCAACCTGGGTAAAAGTATCAGATATATGTGCAAACAGACTCATAAGACAATTTCATGTCAAATATTCAGGTAAACCTGGACCACAAGTAAAGAACTAAGTAGTGATATGATATATATTATTTTATAGACTGGTTCCTGGTAGAGGGGGATGCCTGTTGCAACTACGCAACACACACGTTTGAAATGAAGCTCTGTCGATCTGAACAATGGCAATCCCCTTCATTGGAATAAACTGTATAATAATAATAGGTGCGGTATATTGAAAATGCTGTTTGGTTAAGATATGTGCATTAACCACGATAAATGTGATTGAGTTATGAGGAGTAATCATTAATATTGGTAATCAGGGGTAATAAAGGCAATCATGGGTAATAGAGAGTAATGAGGGGAAATCATTATAAATACCGAGGTCCAGGAAACTTGGGTTAGATCCAACTTTATTTTATTTGCTTACCTATTGTCTTGGAGTCCTTGTGGAGGAAGGAATAAAAAAGAAGCTTTTGTTTTACTAAATATTGAAGCGAAGTTTGTTTTATTTTCTCCACACGTTTGGCCCAAAGAGTTGTTGAGAACAATGATCTCTCATCCCTTGATTGGCAATTTCTATTCACTGGATGCAATAATGTTGAAGACCATTACAACATATTTTTACTTGAAGTCAAAAGAGTCATCAAACTATATGTACCAATAACAACTCCCAAAACCAGAAAAAACAAATTACCCATAACAATAAGGAAACTTCAATCCAAAAAGAAATCACTTTGGCGGAAAAACAAATCTGGTCACGTTGCCAACTTCAAAAGTCGATACAAAAATTTATGCCACCAGATAAAGACTGAATGCACCAATTATCACATTAAACAAGAAGAAAACCTTCTATGCACCAATTCTACCAACACTTTCTACAATTTTGTAAACAACAAATTAAAAGACTCAAGGTCCATCCCACCCCTGAAAGGACCAAATGTTAAAGACTGCAACTATGACACCATTAAAGCCAACCTCCTTAACATATTCTTTGGCTCAGTATTTCTAAACAGCAATGGATCATGCCCAGTATTTCCTAGTTGAACCACAGACGACTACAATGATCCAATACATATCGATTTCACAGAAGACAATGTTGAAAAAGCACTACGCAATCTAAAACCATCTCTATCTATTGGAGCGGACAGAGTTTGTGCCTACTTCTTTAAAAAGCTATCCACTGCCATAGCTGAACCTTTAAGCATAATCTTTGAAAAATCTTTCAGGACCAGCTCCTTGCCTAACCTATGGTCACAAGCCACGGTCATCCTCACCTTCAAAAAGGGAGACCCCAGCCTAGTTGAAAATTACAGACCAATCTCTTTATACTGCGTCACCTGTAAAGTCATGGAATCAATTATTAACCAATCCATTATCCTCCACTTAGAGACAAACAACCTACTCTCTAATAAACAATTTGGTTTCAGAAAAAAACTTATCCTGTAATCTGCAAGTCTTACACTGCAGAAACATATGGACTATACAACTTGATCAGGGCAAAGCAATAGACGCAATCTACATAGACTTCTGTAAAACCTTTGATTCAGTGGTACACAACAAACTATTCCTAAAACTAAAACCTTATGGTATCTCTGGACACCTGCATCACTGGATAGAAGCATTCCTGTCAAACAGACAACAAATGGTCAAAATTGGGAGCATCCTATCAAATTATGTACCTGTCAACAGCGGTGTCCCCCAGGGCAGTGTTCTAGGACCAACTCTCTTCATACTCTACATAAATGATCTCTGTGATCATATTAAGAGCAACTGTGTTCTCTTCGCTGATGATGTAAAGCTATTCAATACTACAGACAATACTGCTACCTTTCAAAAAGACGTCGACTATGTATCAGAATGGTCAAACAAATGGCAACTTCAAATCTCAACAAATGAATGCTCTGTCTTACATATTGGCAAAAAAAAATCAGAAAATAAAATACAAGCTGAATAGTCAAGACCTTGTTGATGATCCAAGCTCTCTAAAGGATCTTGGAATACTCATCTCTAATGATCTAAGTGCTAGAGCCCACTGCAACTACATAGCCAAAAAGGCATTAAGAGTTGTTAACCTAATCCTATGTAGCTTTTTCTCTGGTAATATCACACTAATAACGAGAGCATACAAAACATTTGCTGGACCAATACTTGAATACAGCTAATCAGTCTGGAACTCGCATTACGTATCTGATATTAACACAGTTGAGAAAATCCAGAAATATTTCACAAGAAGAGTTCTTCACTCCTCTACTTGTTGCAAAATACCACCAGACTTGAAATTCTAGATCTAGAAAACCTAGAACTACGCTGCCTTCAGTCCAATCTATTACACATTTATTACACAATCTATTACATAAAATTACACATTGCAGTGTCCTACCTGTCAATTAATACTTCAGCTTCAACCATAACAATACAAGAGCACACAATAGATACAAACTCAAGGTAAACCGCACCAAACTTGATTTCAGGAAATACGACTTCAGTAACAGAGTGGTCAATGTCTGGAATACTCTACCTGACTCTGTGGTTTCTTCCCCAAACTCCAAAAACTTTAACCTTAGACTGTCTACTATTGACCTCACTCCTTTCCTAAGAGGTCTGTAGGGGGCGTGCATAAGCACACCAACGTGCCTACCGTCCCTGTCCTATTGTTTCTTTTTTCTTTTTATTTCTTTTATTTTTCTTATATGTATCCATTTCATGCATCCATAACTATGTTTATACTTATACCTGTTATCTTATAATTGCTTGACAAAATAAATAAATAAAATAAATAATAAATATTTTTGCAAAGTCATGTATACTCTCTGGCTATAGCTTACTTCAAACATTTAAAGTGAATACCAGATAATCTGCTACTCTAGGTTTTGCTAGATTATAACTCCCATTTCTCCTTTTTTTAAAAAAAGAGTTTCTGTCTCACTTTTGTTCTGCCAGTTTGTGACTGATAGAGTTTGATAATCCTAAAATATCTGGCAGCAAAAGTAGAATTTTTATGTTTACAATCTTTTTAAAGGTCCTCAAGATTGCTATCAGCAATTCGTTTTGCAAGCGGCAAGGGTCTACCACTCACAAGGCATTCTGTAACAGTATTAACAATTCAGGATGTCTTGTTTGCAGAAATCATTCCCAAATACAAATATATTCAAACAGTAAAAATAGGATAAAATCTCTGCAGTTATCTTAATGACTACAGTGACTTCTGAATCAATGTAGCTTGCATTGGCGATGTAAAAATTAAGGGGTTTTAACACACAACACAAACAATATAGCACTAAATGATTTGAGAGCCCAGTTAGTAGAGTTCTGAATTTTTTTGAATATGTTTCTGCAAACAAACTAGCAGAAAGGAATGAATGAGAATATAAATTCTCTCATTTATGTGCATAAGAGGTGAAACGATAGCTTCTTTTGAATCAATGAAGTATTTGATTGAGATGCAGTGTTTCTACTGACTGTTGGCTGCCTGCAATTTGGCAGTTCAAATCTCACCAGGGCCAAGGCTGACTCAGCCTTCCATCCTTCTAAGGTCAGTAAAATGAAGACCCAGATTGTTCAGGGCAATATGTTGAGTCTGTAAACCACTTAAAGAGGGCCATAAAGCACTGTGAAGCGTTATATAAGTCTAAGTGTTATTTATATATCACAGTCTGTGAATATTGTTCATTGTGGATATATCCAAAAATATTATGTAAAGGTAACTTAATTTGCTTCTTTGGGGGAAAAAAAGATGATATTTACATTAACTATCCTAATGTCTTGATCAATGCATGTTTGAAATCTTGCATTTTAAAAAATATCTGCAAGATGATATTGAAAATACAAAAAGACAAATTCACAGACAATCTATAGTTCCATTTGGATTTTTCAAAAAGCTTGTAAAACAGAATTCGCTTAAATGAAACAAGCTAATCTTCTGTTAAATCTATCTTTTATTCATTTAAAAAAATATTTCTTTTTCCCTCCTGCATTACAGCTGGGAAAGGAGAGTTTTCAGTCCAGA
Organism: Notechis scutatus; assembly: GCF_049901735.1. Classification (NCBI taxonomy): domain Eukaryota; kingdom Metazoa; phylum Chordata; class Lepidosauria; order Squamata; family Elapidae; genus Notechis; species Notechis scutatus. The sequence goes on from NC_142025.1 coordinate 27,896,353, forward strand.
TTTTATTATTTGCTATACCAAATCATTGATTAATCAATATTAAATGATGACTTTTTATTTTTGTTTATTAAATTGTGTTAAACTATTTTTTTAACTTTAGCTTTTTTTAAAAAAAAAGTCAGATCAAACCAAATCCTACATGGTGGCTTAACATGATATGTAAATTCATCACAATAATTACAGTAAATATGTAACTATAGTTTATCTGATAATCCATAGTAACTGGGTTTATATTTCCTACTAATTCAAAAGTTACAAATGTGTCCATTTTACCTATAAAGTTTCAAAAGGAGGGGAACATATCACAGGATAATCATGCTATCTTTCATTTTTCTTTCATCCAGTTACCTTAGAAGAAAACATACTTGTTACAACAGCTGCATATTATCATTATTTAAATATTTGCTAAATGTTACTGTTACTGTGATGCAAAATAAAGGAAAAGGGTACATCTAAATTGAAAGTTTTTTCCCCTTCTGAAACAGGGCAAGAACACATTAGAACTCAAGCTAGAAAGTCCTTTCAATGATTAAGCCAAGTAGAAACAGTCCCTGTTCACACTGGCTGAGGCAAATTCACTCCCTGTTATTTCCCAGCAAGGAGACTCAGTTGGCACCTCAAATATAGAACAACTAGTCCTAACAAACCTGGTTCTGGCAAAGGACTCTGACTTGATTGATGTACACTGGAAAACAAATGTTTTTCTATAACAACAGGCCACTTCCAAACCCCTACTAATCATTTCCTAATTAGGGAGAGACTGGCTAGTGTCTACAACTTCTGTACCCTGAGAACCGGCTTTTTGCCTTCCATTGCTCTCCTCCCCTCTCCTCTCTGCACATACTCACATCTGGATGGGCCCTATTTGTTCCTCCCCTCACTCAATTCAAGCCCCGACTCCACCTGGTCACAGACAGAAGGCCCAGGACTCTGCCTCTGCTTTCTCATCAGAGACTTCCAAAGGATCTGAAGCTGGCCCAGGTTCCCCTTCCCACCTCTCCTCATCCGACTCTGCTGCTAGTTCTGCTGGCAGCCAATAGGCCACAACAAAGAGCTGGAGAGAAGGACAAGAATTAACCCCACCCCACTCAAGTCTCGAACACAGGTTTGCTAACCTCCAACCTGGCATCCTAACTATGTGAACCACTGTACTCCTTTCAAAGGCGATATCATGAAGAGATAGGAAGAAAATGTTCTTTGTGAATATATAACATGGCATTTTACTTCATTGCTTGGATCTGCGTGATTATCCCATATAAAGGAACTTTTCACAACTTCAATATTTTTCATTATGAAATCAGTCACTATTAATATGCCTTTCAAATTCACAAAGCTATCTCTTTTGTAATTAAACCTTTTTTTTCCTGCATTATCCTCAAGTGCCTGAGAATTTCTTCCTAGATTATCTGTTTTTCAGCTATTTTGGAAGCACCAAAGCTTGCTGCTGTTATTTTCTGTCACCATATTCCTACTATCCTGAAGGTTTTTTTTTGACAGCCAACATATTTCAATCTGGAAAAGGGCCATCAGATGTACTCTCTCTTGCTTTCTTTGTTGGGAATTCAATTGAAGTTTGGAAAACTAAGGATTCTTGAAGGCATGAGTACACAATGAAAATAGGAGAACTAGCTATCCTCATTTGCCATTTCTTAACTCAGTGGTGCAAAACCAGCACCTACTATATCTCATCAACATTCTCTATTTTTTTAAAATAAGAAATGTCAAAAAAATTTTCCCTTCAATTAAACTGAATAGAATCTGTGTGGGAGGGGGGGAAGCTGCAGGAGCATATTTTTCTTTGGTACTGATCTGAAATATACATGCAAACCTGTGCAGCATGCCTTCTTGTTCCATGCTTTTGTGTCAATTCTCATTTGACCCTAAGGAGCTGCATCTCCTATAAGTAGTCTTTTATGATGACAGCATCTTCTGGACCCACGCTAAGTGTGAAACATTAAAACTGTGTCCTGCAGCCCATTAATTCCCAATTCCCTGAAAGCAATTCAGTTTCTTTGCAGGGACAGAATTTTTTTAATTCTACATATATATTTATTAGATTTTTATCCTGCCTCCATTACTTTGCTGTTTGTTATTGTCTTCTCTATTCTAGTTTTATATGTATTTGTTCTTAAGGCTTTGTCTTATATAGCCAGAATAACCCACTTTGTCTTTTTCTTCAACTTTATTATTAATTTCCTCCCTCCTTATTTGGGAATACATTTTTTCCAGAGAAACTATTCTATAATTTTGCTCTTAGCATACATATTATAAACAAACTTAATATTACAAAGCAATTTTGTTCTTTTATCACTAACTGCACTAAGTGCATTTAATGGTACACAAAATAAGGCTGTCACCATATTATTATCTATGTTGCTATGTGGTTATCATTTATACTGATTTACAACTGTTTGGTTCCTACATATGCCATGTGCCGTATATTTATGTAACAGTATGAATGAAAATATGTGCACTAAGCACTTGCATGCATACACACACACATATTCAAAGCATCTCATAAAGGTAGAAGGGTCTATTGGAGAGGCATATCTGGGTATTTATGTAAACCACTATGAGTCTACTGGATGTGGTAGGGCATGAATACAAGAAATAAATATGTGAAAACAATATCAGAATAAAAATATCTAAAAAGACCCAACAAAGAATAGCTGTCAAGCTTCAAATGGTCATTCATATAACAAAAGATGGTATCCACGAGAGCTGAATAAATCAATAGTACTCAGAAAATTGATTTGGAGTGCAAACTGGAACTAGCCAATTTGTATTGTAATTTATAAAGATAAATGGGAATTGTTGTATTTCAAACTGCTAGATAGAATGTATCAAGCATTGCACCTTGATTCTTCTGGAACTCAAACCTAGCTTTGTCTCCTAGTGTTGTATAGGTATAAATGTCTTTTTGTATGAATGAAGCTTTTATTTATAAAGTGTACAATGAAATTTGTAAATCTGTTTTTATTTACTTTTATGTATCCTGAGCCCCTGAATAAAATAGAACTACAAGTAGCAATGGAGATGTTATAGATAATCCTTGATTTATTATCATAATTGAGCCTGAAGTTGTACTGTTCATTAAGTGGGTCACCATGTGATTGTGCCTGATTTTATTGCGCTTTTTGCAGCACTCATTAAGTGAATCACTGCAGTTATTAAACAAATCCATTGTATGCAATGGACATTTTTTGCTGAAAACTGAAAGTAAATACTAGTTTCCAGCAAAAATTAATATAAATAAATCATGGTCACCTAACCACAGGATCTTTCAAACAGCAATAAATGTGAGCCAGTGTCATGACTCCAATAAAGAATGGACTGGAGCCGAGACAGCCAGGATGTGATATGACCATAGTCTTTTACTTGATTGTGTTACCCCGTGGACGTTATGATGAATATTCTTCAAATAACTGACATCGGCTTCCTGACAAGGAGTGGTGCAATAATAATGATTCATGGCTGGATGTCAAGGGGGTGGTGTTGTAATAAAGATATGAGGCAAATGGGGGTACATGGACTCATTGAGCAGGGGAAAGGTGCAGTTACCATGTTTCTTTAATTTAAGGATGCCGGATGTTAGGCAGCGAAGGCGGCTGGAAGGTGGTTATAGTAATTACGTTGTTATCCCAAGTATAACATATATAAATACAGCTCTGGGTTGCAACGAAACCCAGAGCTGACTTTAAACATAATTTGATCACTGCTACCTGTTGTTGTGGTGTGGGAGACGAATAAAAAACTTCACTGAAGCTACACGAGTGAGAAAAGTTCTTATCGTTCACCCCCTAAATATCGGACGAACAGCTGACAGTTGCTAAGCAACTGGTCTTAAGTTGATCACTATCATAAGTTGACCTTCATTATAACCTTTCATGGAGGAAAAATACCTATTTCAGAACAGAAAGGAGTTTCCCAAAATTATGATTCCTGCTTCATTCATTCATTCATTGCACCCCTGCTCCTAGATTATAATACGTTTCATAGTTATGAGCATTTTGAAATATTTAGGGATATTTTTTATCATATCAAGCAAAACACTTTTTAATTGAAGCCTTTGGTTATGAAACTTTCCTTAGGCAATTAACATTCAAATCCATATTTTCACAGAGAAATTTGTTTGAAATAAAATTTTTGGCAAGTATTTTTCTAATGAAAAATAGAGAATTAATCCTTTCTATGTTTTAATAAAGAAACATCTAATACTGAATCACATAATATGAAATAGTTTTGAACTGGTTCTGAAATTAATTTGGAGGTACAGTAAAATAGGTTTCATTGCATACAAAGACAATTCTAATTTGTTCTTCCAAATTGGGTTTTAAAATTCTGCTTCTGTTTGTGCTGCAATTCTAAAAATACATATAGAGAACAATGAATATTACAAATGAAAAAAGATGTGCCTGTTTGGAGGTCTAATGTGTAGTACATCAATATCTCCTCGTAATTTTACCCACAATCTCAGTAGTTAGGATAATTATGTGAAGGCTTCTCTTTCAATCTGTCTAATTCTGTTCTGATTTTCAAAATCAATTATACTCTAGATCTTTCAGTTAGGAGAAATTTTTAAAGACTGGTTCTTAAAAACTGTCCTCAGAAACATACTCCAAACACTGGTGATAAAGTAATAATAACAACCCTTAAATTATTGGACTTTGGTTTTTTTTTATTTTGGGTTTTATATACCAGGCTGCTTTTTGCCCAGTTGTATCATAAAAAACAAAATCTAGAACATTTGTTGTTCTAAAAAAGAACTATTTGTTCTTCATACTAATCAATATGCAATCTGTTTTAAATTGTACGGAGTCTCCTTTTATGATTTCCACAACAATTGCAGTATTGAATTAACTGTGTAAACAGCTGAAAGGCAATGAAAAATGAATGGGAAATTCTACGAAATAGTTTAAAAGGAGGAGATAGAATTGTATAATTCACATGCTACTCAAAGAACTTGTGATCAGGTAGCACAAAAATAACATGGTGCATTTTCCAGGCAAAACCTCTAGAAAACTCAAAAGTGGGACTGATTCCAAAAAATGTACTGCCCTTCAGTGTTGATGGATAACAATATATGCCATCAAATGTTAGGGAAAAGAAGAGAGTATAAAGTGGCAAAAAGGAGGCTTGGGAGAATGGCAATGCAGCTGAACAAGTGGAAGGCTCTTTGACCTGTTCGCTATGCAGCTGCAGCTTGATTGATGTTTAACCATCACCCCCCTCCCCTCTCATACACAAACACACACACACACACACACACACTGGAATTTTTGTTCTTGTGAACTGAGAGCCATCTACTGGCCGGATACTATTATTGCTCCCTTGACTTGAAAAATGGAGAAAAAACTAGAATCCGTTTAAAAAGCAAAAATCTGATGCACAGATCCATATATTCATACAGCAGGTTTTCTTTTGATCAAAATAAAAGGGGAAACAAGATTTCCACCTTCCTAGTCAAACAACTGATTGCTATGTTTACCTGAAAGGTTTGTTAGTATTTTTTCTATATGAAAGCATATAGCTTTAAAAGAGGATCATTTTAGGGTACTTCCACAGGCCTACTATTTTCATTTGTCAAACACTCAAGTTTGTGGAAAGGGAACTTCATGAGGACAGTGGTGACACCCAAGCAGGAAAAGCCCAAAGGGAACATCAGTCCAGCCATAAAACAAACTTGCATAGGAAAAGAGATTTAATAAAAGGTATTGAAAGAAGCCCCCTAGACAAAAGCCAAGTAGTTAAGAAAGCTAGGGAAACAAGAAAAAGAAATCCCTTACAAACAACAGGTCATGCCAAATCAGCAAAAACAAATAGACAAAAGACATGAAATAAATTCCATAGGAAGCAGACAGGAGATTGCCACAAAACAAATATAAGAAAACATTAGGACGAAACTGATAATCCAATCAAACCACCCCATGGAGTTTACCCTCCAGCGGAAATGAAGACAACCCCTGACAGGATTTAAAACATTAAGAAATACAAACACAAGCACTCACACACAAAAGGAGAAAAAAAGTATTAAAATGAGGGGTTTATTATACAAAGCCAGCTAGCCCCGGGAACGCAGACTTCTTGCTATCTCTCGCCTTCCTGAAAAATAAAAAAGAACCAGCTTCCAAGCAGTTGCCTGTATCCTTGCACTGGAGTTCTCCCAGCAGGAAAATCGAACCCTCAGAAGAAAGGCATTTTCCAAGCCTTTCAACAATTGGCGACCATGAAGGTTTTCCAGCCAACTCCGCCACCAGACCGGGCCCGCGGATCCAAACCCAGCCGGCATGGACCTTCTTTGTCCAGGGACAACATCCACGGACCCAGCCCGGAAGGCATAAGGGTAATAAAGGGAGTCCTTGGGCTTTTCTGCTCAACAGCTGCTTGAAAGCAGGTGAGTACCGCTTCAAAATTATAATCTTACTAGGGAGAGGAGTGGAAGCGTGAGTGTACCAGGTGTGTGATTGTGGGTTTTCTCTGTGGAAATAGTGGGACCTCACCTCCTCTGTGATTGCCAGCCGCACCCCAGCCAGCTGCTAGCTCCAAAACGAGCCATGACCGGCTGGATTTGGGAATGCAAGGGGTGATCACAGAGTGTGAGTCCTTCTGAAGGACGTAAGAAAAACCGAGTGGGCTGAGAAAGGAACTGGTGTTGGGAAATAAATAGAAAGCAGAATAAATAGTCCCAGTGCATCCCGCAAGTAAAGCCCTGTGCATTTAGAAGGGGCCCGTACCGGCTGCTGGCAAACAAAATTGGAAATAGTTTGCCTTACAAAGCAGAGCAGGTCCTTCCAGATCCCCACCTTTAAGGGAGATCTGAAAACTGACGGCGGAGTGTGAGGAGGGGCCCGTACCGGGCTGCTAGGGGACAGACGGTCCTCCAAGATCCCCGTTTTTTAGGGGGGGTCTTCAAACTGACGGCGGAGTTTCCCTACGAGAAAGGGGCCCGTACTCCATGTGTAGGGAAACCAGAGTCCTTTCCAGACCTTTTTTGTCTGAAAACTGACGGCGGTAGCCCGGCTATCAGGTGAAACCAAAGTAATCCCCACATCAGGTAGGGAATATGGGAAGTTGTAGCTCGAGGGCAATGGAAGAGACCCCCTTGGATAAATTACTTGAGGCTTGGGATGAAAGGCAAGTGCCTGTCCTAACTGGAATGAATAAAAAGGAAGCAAAAAGAATTTGCAAAAAGTGGGCTTTATTGCGAGATGACACGGGTAGACAAATTTGGCCTGATAGCGGTACTTTAGATTATAAAACCCTGAAAGCACTTAGAACATGCATTAAGCCCAGCCAAATACCCTATTGGTACTGCTGGGCTGAAATTGTTAGGACCAAAGACCTGACCGAGAAGAAAAAAAATAAGGAAAAGCCTGAAACCCATTTCAGGGAAGGGAATACTGAGGCACGGATTATGGCTCCCCTTTTAAGCAAGCCAGTGCCAAGCAGAAATAGGGGACAACTAGTATATGTTTTTACCCACACCCCCTTCTCTGCCTCTGACCTAGTCATCTGGAAAAAGGATACCCCAGCTTTCAGGGCTGATCCTCAAACAGTTATTAAAACCCTGAAATCTATCATAGACAGCCATAATCCATCCTGGGGTGACATGACTCAGCTGTTACAAGTCTTTCTAAGGAAAGACGAACTATTAAAACTGTTTGGAAAAAAAAAACCCAGACCAAATAGCCAAACCACCAACTATCCCTGGTCAGGCAGCCCCAGCCCGCATCGCATGGCCAGTACATCGCCCTGACTGGGACTATAATGATACCAATCAATGGGACGAATACACTAGAGCAAAAGATAATTTACTAGAAGCTCTAGAGGAAATAAGAAAAAAACACCTTTAAACTAGTCTGAATTTCAAAAAAAAACAACAACACAAAGGGAAAAGGAAAATCCTGATGCCTTTTGGGTCCGCCTGTCAGAAGCATCTACTGCATATGCCCACCTAGACCTTAGCTGCCTGAAGGACCAAAGGATTTTAGCTTCAGCCCTCGTGGATCAGTCCACCTTAGATATTAAAGAACATTTCCACCACTTCGTCTCTAACTGGCCAACCTTAGACATAGCAGAGTTGCACAGGATTGCTAACTTTGTCTATGATCAAAGAGACAAGCTGAAAGAGGAAGAGAAAGATAGAAAGAGACGAATAGAAAGACAGGAAGACTTAAAAATGTTTGCTGTAATGAAACATGAGGCCAGACAAATGCCAGGTAAAACCCCCTATAATTCAAAGAAATGCTGGCATTGCGATAAAGCAGGATGGTCGCAAGGCAAATGTTAGCATTGTTATAGGTGCAGACAGGAAGGTCATTTCAGCAGGCAATGTAGGCAACACCCCTCCTGCAACCGGTATCATCCACCACCTAGGAACATGAGGCCAGCCAATAATCCAGTCCATTACACTGAGCAACAAAGTTTCAGTCACCAGGCACCACTCAGCGCTCCCTTTCCTCCAATAAATAATAATAGACATCAATGGGAGCAAAGAAGAGAACATGATTTACCCCTTTCTTGACTAGAGCATGACAATAAAAGCACTGAATTCATGGCTACCTTTAATGGACTGGCTATCCCCCTAGAAAATGGCCCAGAAGGGGAACCCATTGTCACCATTCTTATAGGAGGAAAGAAATACAATTGCTTAGTTGATACTGGAGCCACCTCTTCATTAATTACTGAACCACCATATAAAGCTTCAGTGGCTGAAGGGGCTCGGGATAGCATAATGGGAGTGGGGGAGGAAATAATCCCTGTAAAATTTACCCACAACGTTCCAGTAGAACTAGGACCTTTCACAGTAGACCATGCATTTACTATTTGCCCCCAGTCCCCACTGTCTCTACTAGGAAGGGATCTCCTATGTAAAATGGGAGCTATCATAACATGTGGCAAACGGGCTGCAATTGGAAATCCCAGGAAAAGGCACACACAAGACAATCATGCTGATAACCAGCAACACAGGGCTTCATGAAGATTTAAAAAGCCTGCCACCCTCCTTATGGGGCTGGGATGCATCAGAAGTGGGACTATTTAAAGGAGCCATGGAGAGAGCAAACAAAGAGGTGAAGACTCTACTGGGCAAACTCTGTCAGGAGACACACCTCTCCTGGCCACAAGTGCTCCCAATTGCCCTCTTTTATATCAGAACCAGTCCAAGACAAGATATAGGTATTTCCCCCTTTGAGATCCTTTTTGGTCACCACCCCCCATACCCTACAAAGCCTAGATCCTCACTCCCTTTGCTTAGATAGGGGGGATAGGGTTCTCTCTTCTTATTTTACAGCCCTGCAAAAGAGACTACAGACCCTCTGGACCCAGAGTGCGCTGACACAGACCTTACCCCTGGAAGAAGCCCTGCATCCATATGAGCCAGGAGATTGGGTGTGGATCAAGTTCTTCACCAGAACCTCCCCTCTACAACCCAGGTGGAAAGGACCCTACCAAGTTTTACTGATTACACACACCGCCATAAAGGTTGCAGAACGGGACTCTTGGCTACATTGGACACATGCAAAGCCAGCAGTCATAGACCATAGCCAAACTCCACCACAATCAATCCCACCCATCAAACTCAAGAAAGATCAGGACACAGATCAATGGACTCTTGCAGCATTCTTCAACACTGTTGAACCACACCACTGTGAGGAACCAAGTGCAAACATTGCATTACACAAAACTGGACTCCTAGGTGCTGAGTTATAAACTTTTTTTCTCTCTCTCACCTTCTCCATTTTTTTCTTTTTTAAACCTTTTTTCATCGTTTTTTTTTTAACAAAAAGGACTTTAACCATACCTTTCTCATAATTTTTTGATACTTGACCTTTTACATTTTTTTACATTGCTATTTAAAAAAAAAAAGGAGGTGGGGGAGGAAGGGAAGAAAAGGAATCTAGCAATGGGGAACATGAAATGCAATATATACTATGTATTATTATCTGTAATAATTGTAACATTTGTAACACAAGCAACTGCGTTCCTGGAACCAAAGCTTATCCCAGAGAAAGGAAACATATGGGAATATTTAGCAAGAGAAATACTCAACACCACTAACTTTTGCTTAGCAGGAGGGAAATCATGTCACTGGGTGCAGCTCACCTAGGGTCACAGAATGCACCAGTCTTAGCAACACAGAACTAAAATGCAACTATACAGAGACCATATCATTTTCATATAGTTACCTGAAGCTCTCACCAGGATGGTTTTTCCTTTGTGGCTTAAAAGCCTACTCATACCATCCTGCAAATGCCACAAATGGCCCCTGCACCTTGGGAAGGTTAACTATGCTTATGCCATCCTTACAGAGACCACACAGGAGAGCCTTCCAAACCCTAGACTCAGACTGTGATTCCAAAGTCTCCCTTCACACAAAAACAGAATACATCTCATTGGCAATATCCTTGGTAGGGGTACCTGGATTGGCAGTGTGAAATTCTAAAAATTTGAATAGACTAGCATGTACCCTGGCAAAAAAGCTTGAATTCGACCTCCCATGCCCTGGATGCCCTTAACAGAGAACTGAGGGAGGTCAGAGAAGCCACCTTGGAGAATAGGGCAGCAATAGACTTCCTTCTCTTGAAGCATAATTATGGCTGAGAAACATTCCAAGGGATGTGTTGCTTCAATCTGGACGAAACCTCAGAACTCGTAAGGAGGGACATCCACCACCTGAAAGAGCTATCTCAGAATATTGGTCAGGAGCAATCATTCCTGGACTTTTCATGGCTCTTCTCATGGATGCCAGATTTCCATTGGCTCAAAATCCTTATAACAACCACAGTCACCATTTGTGTCTTTGGAGCCCTCATGTGTTGCCTCTGTCGATGCACACCACCCTGCCTTAGCTGCCTAAAGGCCTGTATTCCCTCTCAGAAGAGAAAATTAAAGGGGAGACAGGCAGCCATGATAATGATCCAGATTGATCACAAATACCAAGTATACCCAGACATTCAATCAGAGACCACCCTCTTAAAAAAAAAATATGAAGGATTGTGGAAAGGGAACTTCATGAGGACAGTGGTGACACCCAAGCAGGAAAAGCCCAAAGGGAACATCAGTCCAGCCATAAAACAAACTTGCATAGGAAAAGAGATTTAATAAAAGGTATTGAAAGAAGCCCCCTAGACAAAAGCCAAGTAGTTAAGAAAGCTAGGGAAACAAGAAAAAGAAATCCCTGACTTCCGGTTTGTCGGCTTCGCGAGCGGCAGGGATTTGCGAAGCTGCGCGATCCCTGCCGCGCTAGCCGTTTTTGGGGCTCCGACCCAGCCGGGTACGGAGCTAGGCTGCCCTGCAGGGGCAGCTGAAGGTAGGGGATCCGGAGAAGGGTTTGGGGGTGCTGCAGACCCCCTCCCTGGCCGGCAGAACCCCCTTTTCCCAGGACGGTGCAGCGGCGGTCCGTAATGGCCGCCACAAAGAAGCTGGCAGCCGGGTAAGAATGCGCAGGAGGAAGTGGAGAAAGTGATTGAGAGGAGAAAGTTTTTCTTGGCTCCTAGGACTCTAAGACATATTTAATAAAATTCCTGAAAAGTATGACTTTCTGAATAATACCTGCCAGAAGAGGAAAAAAGCGGCTGCTTGAAGGTGCTGAAAGGATAGCTTTCCCTCTTTTCCTACGGAATAAATAACTGGATATTAAGAAACCTATTTTTAGGTGGAAATTGGTTTTAAGCGATGAGTGGGAAGAGAGAGGATTAAAAAGAAAATATTTGTATGCTAAGATTTGTTGGAGCAGATGCCTTAAGGATTTGAAGACTAGAATATATTGTAACAAGACTTTAAACAGATTTGGACTTTCTTTCTCTTTGATTGATATCACCCCAGAAGGAGAAAGTGAGAACTCTGCCTTGGTTTGGACTGATTGATAACTTTGGGACTGTTTTATCTTTTTATTTTCTTTTGAATATTCTGGTTGTTGTAAGAAGAAAGAAGGAGAAAAGAAAAGAAAAGATTTATAATGGCTCTTTCTGTTGAGGAATTAAGAAATGGTGTGGAAGAAGCTTTCCTTTTCTTAGAAATGGCGCTTACTAATTATCAACAAAAATTACAACAGATGAAGACAGCAGAGGAACAAGAAAGAAAGGAAGGAGCCATCTTTAATGAATCTCAGAATTTGATCCAGAAAAAAAGAGAGAAAGAAAAGAAAAGAAGAGAAAAGAAGAAAACTAAAGGATTTAAGGACTTAAGATCTAAAAAACATTTAAGAAAGGGAAAAATAAAGTGCAAAACCAATATGATGATTGTAAACAAAGGGGAAAAGAAATACGACAGAGAAGGGAAGCCGGTAAGGCAGAGACTAGAAGAAGGGGGGGTAGAAAGGTTTGTTGGGAAAAGAAAGAAAGGGAAAAGGTGGAGAAAAGCTACAACGTTTTGAAATTAAATGGAAAAAAGGAATTTTTTATGGATAATGGATAAAGTAAAAAGATTTTGCAAGGTACATAAGATGAGATGGTAGTATTGCAATGGTTTAAGAGTGGATAAGAGATTAAAATGTTAAAATGTTTAAAAATGATTGGTTTTAAAACTTAATAATAGGAGGGGTTTAGAATATTGTTTTAATTAAAGAGTTTAATAAAATTATGGTATTGATGTTATTATGAAATTTTTATTATAGTATTTCTTTTTAATATTTGGATTTATTCTCTAATTATGCACTTAATTGTGTTGGATGTATTAGTTAGATAGAATGTACCAAGCAAAATCTGATTGGGTATTAGATATTATTTTAAAGATTAATTTGATTAACTTAGGGGGAGATAGAAAGGCATCATACTCTGATTAATGATTTCAGGAGAAACTGATTTTCTTTTTTTTTCATAAGGGATGAGACAAAGGGATGATAAAAAATGGACAAAAGATACAAATATAATGATTTAAACTAAGATGATTAATTAAGGTAGAATTAAGAAGTGTGAAATATGTGGAGAAGTTAATATAGAAGGCTTAGAATGGTAAATAAAATAAGTAATGATATGTAAGATGAGCATGAATATAATTGAAGTCCATGAAGAGAGAGACACCTGGGTCCAAGTTACTTTCCAAAAAGATATTTTTTTATGTTTTGTGTGTTGTGTGTATATGTCTTTTTGGGGGAGAATTGGTAAAAACTTGTAGAAATATAGAATGAGAATAATGGTAACTAAGTCAGAAAGAAACAGATGAAATAATAATAATGATATTGAATAAGAATAAGGAGAAGTAAAGAGAAATTGAATAAGAGGTTTTGGTATATTATATGGAAATGGTTTAAAACAGAATCATAATTTATCTGACTTGTTAAATTTACAAGGGAAAAAGGTTTAAACATGTAATGAATAATGATAATTTGTGTGTTTTAAAAATTAATAAAACTTGTTTTAAAAAAAAAAAAGAAAAAGAAATCCCTTACAAACAACAGGTCATGCCAAATCAGCAAAAACAAATAGACAAAAGACATGAAATAAATTCCATAGGAAGCAGACAGGAGATTGCCACAAAACAAATATAAGAAAACATTAGGACGAAACTGATAATCCAATCAAACCACCCCATGGAGTTTACCCTCTGGCGGAAATGAAGACAACCCCTGACAGGATTTAAAACATTAAGAAATACAAACACAAGCACTCACACACAAAAGGAGAAAAAAAGTATAAAAATGAGGGGTTTATTATACAAAGCCAGCTAGCCCCAGGAACGCAGATTTCTTGCTATCTCTCGCCTTCCTGAAAAATAAAAAGAACCAGCTTCCAAGCAGTTGCCTGTATCCTTGCACTGGAGTTCTCCCAGCAGGAAAATCAAACCCTCAGAAGAAAGGCATTTTCCAAGCCTTTCAACAAGTTTAAATCAAAGTTAAATCAAAGTTTTATTAACTTATATTATACACATAATTTGCAAATTGCTGTAGATGTTGGCACATGTGTGTATTCTTTTCTTAATCGAGAGCTTATGACATACAATACAGTAAATTATTATGCTTTTTCCTCTCTTTAGAAGTCCCATCTCCATACATCCTCCATTCCCACCCACCCCAAAAAATCAAATAAATAGGTTGGATTTGTCTTCCTTCTCCACACATTTGTATATTTATGTGGAGATTACAAAATAAATCCCTTCCAAAATACATGCCTGCAAAGAAACATCACCACATAAATCTATTGAACCACCTGTCATCATTTATTATGTGTTGAATCTCTTTGGCATTCCAATTCTTTTACTGGGATAGCAGTCATGAGACAGCAGCATGCTAGTCTTTTTTCATCTAGATGCCTTTTCTACTATTTTGTAGAAATAAGTACTATTTTGGTGGATGGAGAAAGGAGTGAAAAATGACAATATGTAATCCATAGCAGATTGGGAACACAATGAACCAAATGCTGAAGCTTTATGGAGGAGAAGGAAGAGGTTTCATTGTAGCTACTGCATTGGCTGATTGTGGCCAAGAATTCAATTTACTGTAACAGAAAAAAGTTGCTCTTTCCAGTGAAGAGCTGTGGTGGAACAGTGGTTAGAATGCAGTTCAGTTCAATTCTGAACAGCCCAAGATTGACTCAGCCTTTCATCCTCCCAAGATCAGTAAAATGAGGACCCAGATTGTTGGGGGCAATATGCTGACTCTGTAATCCCTTAGAGAGGGCTGTAAAGCACTATGAAACATTATATAAGTCTAGGTGCTATTACTATTGCTCCATTTGCTACCGTAAGAATTTGCCATAAGAACCTGGAATATCCTGATTCCAAGAAAAATCATGGTCTTTTGCCATTTTTAAATATTGGGACGGAAAAAGAAATCATATCTTTGATGAAACTCCCTTGAGATCAAGAGAATTGCTAGGAGGTAAAGGTGTTTATCTGGCAAATAAATATGAGTGGAAGCGTAGAAATGCCCTGAAGATTATTTGGGGATTTGTCAAATCTTAGATTGTAGGAAAGGATTTATACTAAATCCAGAATTACCTTCTGCCAGTGTCAGGTCCCAAAAACCAAGAAAGACATGTAGAGTTACTTCACTGAAATTTTCTGTGTTCCTCACCTACAGACAGAAATTTTATTGTTCCTCACCTATAGACAGAAATGTTGCCAAACTAAAGCAACTGTCTGCATCAGTCTAGGAATAATTAGGGTAAAATCTTCTTAGATGAAACTGCCTCTTTGCCCTCTAGAATGCAGCCTCTTTTGTCTGGGAATTCAAACTACACTTTACCAGAGTCAGAGAAAAATGGTGGCAATGGCATCTTCTCTTTCTATATAAGTTTTAGGAGGGTTGATAATTAGCTAATGCAGCAAATCCAGCAAATGTCACAATAATCAGAATAAAATCCTTAGATGTGATATTCATTGCTGCAAACCTTAAAAGAAAAAGCTTATTCTTGAAATAAGTTTGGTTGGTTTTGTCTTTTTTTTAAAAAGTTTCTGTAGTGATAGTGGGTGTTAAGCAATGAACAATGCCTACTGCAGCAGGCATGGGGTGTTTGGGTGAGTGGGGTTAAATAAGCAATAGGAAAGTATATTTGTTCAAATTAATATTTATAGCTATGCTTGTTAATAAAGAATGTCAAATCTTATGTTTCAAGATAAAAACCACATGATGAAAAGGGAGAGTTCACAGAGAAGGCCAGTTTAATTATTATTCTATGTATTTTATCAGCCCAAGACTATTGCGATGTAAAAGATTATTTATGTTCAGACCCCTTGCTCTTTGTACTATATATTCTTCAGTACTGAAGACAAAACAAAAAGGTGAGGCCAGAATGCTTTACAACGAATCATCCTTTCTTTGGGTGAAGTATGGTGTTTAAAAAAATGCACTAGATGGTAGAACACAAAAAATATAAGCACTTTCCTCATGTTTAATATAAAATGATTAAATACAGTCCATTTTTTCAGAATGCAAACTATGGATCAAGATGGCCCGAATCTCTCTTCATCTCTTGAATTAAAGGGAACTATTATTCCCTCACATTCAGCCATCAAGTGCAATATATGAAGAATGACACAATTGCCTTCAACTTTGTTGTGAATAGTTGTCTCTCACTTAAGAGTCCTTTATTGTTGATTGAAATTGTAATTATCTGGAAATAAAATAGCAACCATCCAGAAATGGCTCCACAAGAAACGTATATTTTGCTACATAAGCCAGCAATACCTATTCCAGATTCTTCCTATAGTTGATGTAGAATTACATTAATCAGAACATCTAAATCTTAATAAGAAGCTTCTTTGTTGCACTGTTTGCAGCCATAGTTTCCTGTTCAGTTTGATAATTTTCTTTTTCATTGCTTCACAACTGTTGTGGGAGAGGGAGAGGCATAATTAATTACTGCTTGAGTTTTGTTAATTTCCTGTTTTTTAATAAAGGATATTTTGGAATTTATGGGGGGGAGGAACTGACAAAAGGACATCAAAATGCAAAGTCACCAGGGAACAGGAAGCATTAATAAAGTCTGATGACACAAGTTAAACAAAGGACGCAGTAGCCTTGAGGAGACACACTAGAACTTTTCCAGTGCTTATTCAAACCTCCTGTTTAAAGTTGAAAAACAATGACAAAAAGACTGAGAAAAGCCAGGAAAAAAATCCCTTTCAAGAGGATTTCAGCAGAAGCTGCTGTCCCAATCTGATAATCTGTAGCTTCCTAAACAAGATATATTGTTATGCATATACGTTGTTTTCTTTAGTACCAATAATAGTTTTTAAGGAGTTCAGAATAATGTCACGTAGAGTCTACGTCGTAGACACATTTTCTTGGGTTTTCTCTTAATACTAGTTCTCATTCGATTTAATGAAGGGTGGTAATTAGGTTTTTAAAATTCAAAAATAGCCAAAGAATGTATAAAAATATTGCTTTTCATTTTAGAATTGTCTCTCTATTGGCCTATAGATATCTTGCGGCTCTGCTTCAAGGCATCATAGATACTCCTGGAGAAGTAATATTTGCAAGGTGATGGTATGGCTTCATGACAGAAACTCTGCCCCTTCCCAAAATATAATGATTTTGCTCACATGTACAAAAATGGAAGATTTTACACCACCACACTGGTCATGTTGCACATGTCAACCTCCTAATGAATGCCATTGCAAAATATGATACAGTTAAGGAATTTCATCCATAGAACTTTTTTAGATTGAGACGTATGCAGCCATAGAGGCTTTAGAATAATGGAAAAATGAGAAATAAAAAGTCTATTAAGAGCAGAATCTTCAGCCATTAACAATAACAGAATTCTAATCCTAATCCTATTAGCAGCAGTTTGAAAGGTATCTGCAAACATCCCAAAAGTGGTAGGAAGGAAAAGCATATTTTGCTGGCTAAGAAAATTTCCCAGAAATTTCAGGTTTTGTTACAGCTTTACTCTCTTCTGTAGGTCACAAAAAAGCTAGACTGAGGTCTTTGCATTTCTATGTCAATGGAAGGCCAGAGTGCACCTCAGCTGTTGTTGGTAATAGAAGATACCACTTTACCTTAAGACTTTGCCTAAGATTTGATAGTGACCCAATCTGGGCAGCATGTCTGAATAAAAGTCAAACTGCTATAGATTGTACTACTAGCTAATTGGCTTGCTCATACTCACATTCTTGATCATTACCTCCTGTGATGAACCTGTATTTTCACTTAATACCTGAAAGAGAGGCTGCGTACAAAAGTTAACACTTACTTACTTTTGTAAGTTGTGAGATAATACACTTGCAATTCTAAGCATTACCAGATAATTATTTCCCTCATTTGTCATAGGGGTGCCATGCCTGCTCGACACTTAATTCTCATTAATATGCAATCTCCCTTTTTCCATGCATAAGCTAAGCAACTCTGGGAGTGGAAAGGGAAAAAGAAGTTTCAGGGTTATAAAACTTGTCCAACAAAGGCAACCCCTTTATGATTTGAATTCTGGAGTCTGTCTTTGCCATTTGGGCTCACCAGGCAGATTAAGGACAGACCTCTGGAGCTCTATGTTTGGGGACAATTTCTTAATAAACTTTCAAAGTTTGTTGCCATCCTAATTTTCTTATATTTTGTGTATCCCCTCCAAACTCTAAAGGAAGTTCCAAAATATAAATTAGTAGCAACAATTATCTTTATTTTAACCTCCCCAAATCTATAGCAAACCTCCTGTTACTATCTTGGATGCCACCACACCACCTGATTTTAGAGAAAGCCACTTGTTATTCAAATTTTGAATGTTGAAAGAGGGAGAAAAATGTTTCTTGAGATCCAGTTCTAGTCAAATTAGCTTGAGCATTATGAATTGCCTCCAGACTTGCCCCCAGAAGTTGTAAATGCTCCAACACTGGAAGTTTTAAAGAAGAGATTGGATAACCATTTGTCTGAAATGGTATAAGTTTCCTGTCTAAGCAGGGGGTTAGACTAGAAGACCTCCAATGTCCCTTCCAACTCTGTTCTTCTAAACAATTGTATAGCAGGATAATCCCTAGAGTTAACAGTATGAAGTCAATACCATAAATAGTATTTTTTTTAGGGTCTTTCTTTAGCAGAAAGACACTGAATGAGAAAATTGTACCAGAAAACTCTACCTTGATGTCTTCAGCTACAGTTTCCCTACAAGGAATAAGAAGAGTACACTTCAAGAAATAAAATGTCTTGGACTAGCTTAATTCTACATATATTTTGACAGCTGTTCCATTTCCTTTTTGAACCATTCAATCAGAAAGTAGGATTCTATAGAATTTTTCTCTGTATATCAAAAATAATTTTATTCTAGTGGGTTATAATAGTGGAATGTTTGCAGGTGAAGCTTAAGATGAACTATTTAGAATGGGATGGGAAAGAAATAGAAGACAGCACATGTTTACATTTGGACGAATAATGAGCTAAATAATTCATGACAATAAATTTTCTAATATAGAAGTGTGGTTCAGACAAGAAAGAGGAAGGCATTCAGAGCAACCAATCACTGACACTATCAGTGCATTCCTTTGCTTTTTTTATTATATTGCTCAATAAAAATAGAGGCCATATCAGAGCTATCTATCATCTCTTCTGTTGCGTGGATCACATCATGTTTGCAGAAAACTTTATGCTTCATATTATTATTTTTAAGCTTATTAGTAATTCTGGGAACAAGTCAGCATAGCCTTTAAAATTAGATCTCATTTCTCAACAGTGCTCACCATATTTGTTCTTATCAAAAGGTTATCAAGCAATTTCACAGTAGCATACTGATGAAGGTACATAAATATGCATACTGAATAATCATACCCCGATTTCTACAGGAGCTCTGACCTAGAGAAGTTAGCATAAACAAGAGTGCTCTCACTAGACAGTTTGAAAGTGCCTTTCAGTCACATGTGGCAACATTATACCATACTGTTTCCTGACCTTTATCTTTTTAGGATCAGAATTAGATAACTATATCTCTGAAGGCATTGATGTAGTTGCCAAGCCTTCCCAAAAAATCCACCACACTTTATTTCCATCTAACTTGAGCCTTCCCATTTTAGAGAATTGGGGGATGCAAGTAGATCATAGGCCATTGATTACTCATCTAATTAATATGATATATCAATATTCTGTATATGCCCAGCATTATTCCTAGAAAATAAATATGGGAATAACTGTAGTCCAGCACTGTATTCCATTGAGGCCATTTATCCAGAAGTGGTAAGCTGGGTGATAGGATGTACACTAAAGGGCTATAAAGTAGTGTTTCTCAACTTTTACAACTTGAAGACATGTGGATTTCAACTCCCATAATTCCCAGCCATCCATACAGAGGATGGCTAGGAACACCTTATCATTTGCCTTCTAATAAATTGATAGTTTGTACTTATACATGGCCACCAGGATAGCCATTTTGTGAAATCAACTAAAAGGATCGTAACAATTCAAACATGATCAGGAAGGGAAACATATGCATATGCATTTTCGGATACCTAGGACTGAATCCTCCATGTATTAATAATAGAACAGTGAAATTGATGCAGAAGGATCCAAATTCTATGGTTTTGCAACAGTTAATAATTAAGCAAAAATACATACTTATACATCTGGATCTAGATTGTAAAAATTTGGATGTTCGCTAGGTGGCAGCAACATACGGTAGTATTTTCAGTATACCGCTGCTGCCAGATCTCATTATTTATCATAGTTAGCCAGCCAGCCAGCAAACTGCACACCTGTGCAGCTGAAACAGATACAGGTTTAAAGAACCCACAGTCAGAGAAAGATTTGTAATAGGTTCAAGATCATGTTTAATATTAGCTTACCAGAACAACTATTTATAGGAAAGAGAAATTATCTCTTTTTTAAAGTTGTAATCTGACCATGTTTTTACTTGTCCTGATTCTTTGCCTTGAAAAGCAAGCTAACACTCCAGTCACATCTGGGATGTTGTTATAAATTCAGTACAGTCCTTCGGCACAAAAGGTCCTTTTCACCTTTCAATTGTGATGATTTTCCTTCATTCCAAGATTAAGTTATTCTAGGTATAGCTTAGAAAGCCTCCTTAGATCCTAGGGGATGAAAAGTGCTATATAAATGTAAATTGTCACTGTTGCTATGCATGAATCAATGCCAAACTTGAAACCCCTCTGACTATGAAAAATGGCCTTTCCTGTTGAGAACCATGCAGATTAAAGAAAATCTCTAAATTATTTGGACAGAAAGACAAACTCCACTTCAGAACTTCCAAAGGGTTATACGATTTGATGCAAAGTGAAACCATGTGCTATAAAAATAAATAAAGTTAATCTAATGAGTGAGTATGCCAATGAATGTCAACAGCAGAGCTCTCTCTTAAAGATGAGGTCTTTTAGAGATCTCATGGACAGCTGGAGTTGAGATTCAAACTATTCTCTTGGAACACTTAATACTGTTTGTTCTAAAACATTTTATGCTAGGTTTTAGCTGTACCATCTCACATAACCCTCCCTAAGCTATTAATACAACATGCCACCTTAGACAACATTTCCTTCATTATAGATCACATCAGATACACATCGTACTAGTAGGGATTAGTGAATCTGTCAAATTCTGAGTCATTCAGCATGTCAAGCCTGCATTTTGTTTAACTACATTTCCCCAATAGTTTGTATATTATTGTACATGAGTAAAAATCTGCATATCTATTCTGCATTTTTTCAAAAGAGACATATATTGGAGATGCAATTTTCTTACTGTTTAGGGTTTTTGCCAGCAATTTCCCTTTTGAAATTGAAATTGGTATTAGTGTTGGTACTATGGCATCAGAGAACTTATTATTCTTTAAATGGACGTACTACCTTTTCTTGTCCCAAATTATATTAAAATAATAAACTGATTAAAGTACATAATAAAACACAATCCTCACAATATACTATAACAGTAAAGCAATAAAGCAATTGAAGGTGAAGCCTAGAGAGAAAGATTCTGACCCGACATGTAAATTACAATTTGGCTGAGGGAAAATCCTTCAGTACTCTGTGCCACAGCAGCCTTGGATTAAAGGTTGAGGAGGAAGGGGTGACCATGGAAACTCCATTTTGATCATGAAGTACTTAATCTGATAATTTGCATGCTGCTATTTTGGGAGACTGGCACAGTATTGACATATTGTTTGTATATTGTTTTGTCTTACTGCCTACGCTAAGGCCCTGGAAACTTTCCACCTCTTCCATCCATCTGTCCAGTGCCTGTTCCCAGTCCAAGAAGGCCCAACCAGGAGCATTTCAGCCTGTGGAAGGGCAGATCTGCTACTAAGACCCTCGGGTTTCTCTCATGCTGCTCTTGATCAGGCTGCCTTGGGGGTCAACTTTCTTGCAAGAAGACAGGAAACAGGATAGATAAAGATTGCAGTAGATTCTCAGTGACCCTGGCTCACAGCAATCAAAAAATTTACAATTAAATCAATCACAGGTAAAAGATTAAGATAAAAGATGACAAACTCAGTGATAGAAGGGGGCTCACTATCTCTCATCAAAGACCTGGGTGAAGAGCCAGATATTTTTGGTTCTTCTGAAAACAGCCATCAATATCATGGAGGATAACCAGTTCTAGTTGGTAGATGCTGCTAAAGAGAAGGTGAAGGTGCTGCCTACTGCAGTACTCTGCCAGCCAAAATAGGGCATGGGGACCTCATAAGCACCTGCAGCCCATTTTTGGCCTGGATGGCCCTCCTGAAGCACTCTGCAAGCCAAAATGGGGCATGGAGGGTCTTGCATGGGCTGGTTCTTTATTATTTCCAGGCCAGCCCCACAGGTCAGATCTAAGCACCCCATGGGTGGTATCCAGCCCATGGGCCTTGAGTTTGACACTCCTGGGGCACACATGCCGTCACCCAAGCCCTGCTCCATCATGTTTCTACGTTGTTTCTCATCATTGTTTGCAGGGAAACAAAAGTTTGTGGGACTAAAAAAAAAAGTTCATTCAATCAATTCCAACTTCTCACAAAAGAAAAAGAACTTGCAAAGTTGGAATTGATTGAATGAACTTTTTTTAGTCCCCCAAACTTTTGCTTCCCTGCACATGATTGCGAGAATGCAACAGAGAAACATGATAGAGCTGGAAATCAGGTAGGCAAAGAAATGTTTGGGGGAAGTGAGGGCATCTGAGTGATGGTGGATGGGGAAAGCTCCGTGGCGTGGTGCTGCAATGGTGAAATGGGTAACAGAGTGGCTCTCTCTTCTCCCTGCTCCTCCTCCTTCCCTCATGTTGGCTGCTCCATTTCCCGTTTCAACATTGCAGTGCAGTGCCTAGGATCCATTTTGATAGTGTGTGTGTGTGTGGGGGATAATTTGCCTGGCCAAACTAACCCCACAATCTCTCCTACATTGGGTTCAGCTTTGATCAGGTCAGTCAGTTGATCGGTGGCTCCATCAGCAGCAAACAAAACAGCTCTGTCATGCCGTGCCTCCTCCTGCCACCAAGTGCACCCAACTGTGCATGGCCTTTCCTCCCCCTTTCTTTCCCTGACGGATCATGGTGGACAAAAAAACAGTGAAGCCACCCACTATAGACAAAGCCACCTCCCTAAATAAGCAGCAGCTGCGGTGGTGGCGGCAGAAGAACATAAGAGTGGAAAAGCGAAGAGTATAAATTGGTAACTACCCATGTTATACTTTTCAGCCCTAGACAGTCATAGTATTTGCAGTCCTTGGGAGAAAGGTATTTGGGGGGAGATAAGCATATTTCTTTATTGGAACCACTCACCAGACAAAGAAGCAGTACAAAAATGCTATCTGGTCCCCATACAGTTGGGATGTTTCATACAGGCCATGTATCAATGACTTTGCCCTCCCATCTTTCTTGTTTTGAATTTCCTGTCCAGAGGTAATTAGATTTTTTAGCTTGGAACCAAAAGTATCTAGGCTCAGACTGTCCCTTCTTCTGTCCTGGACAGGACATTTTATGGTGATACAGTTTTCTTCCAGATAAATAATTGATGGGTATTTAGTTATGAGGAAAGTGATGTCTCTTTCAATAATAGAAATTAAAACTATTTGATTTTAATAAGAAGTAAAAATATACAGAGAAAATTGGGATAAGAAAATGAAGTGAAAAACCAAGAAATTATACTACAAAAGTTTTTCTTTTTTATTGTTGTTAATCATAATATTTCAAAAGCAGAAAAAAATGAAGGGGCATAAAAGGGCATTTAGCACATTTTTCAATTAGCTGAACTCTGCCTTGTTTATCATTATTTTAGGTAGTAAAACTTCAATATTCAGGTTAAATTGCCGTGTTGGCACTGTGATAAATAAGCAGGTTTTGGGTGGCAGTTTTGGGCACTTGGTCTCTAAAAGGATCACCATCACTGATCTAGGTCCTCCTTCTTGAGTAGGGTTGGACTAGAAGATCTCCAAGGTCTCTTCCATCTTCGTTATTCTGTTGGAGTTTCCTCAGCTGTGAACAATGGTGTTTCTTCCAGTATTACTTAAGAGGGCTAATTTTGCTTCTTAACCAAATCACATGGAAAAATTCTACAAACTGTTAAAAATCAGGTTTTGAACTGCAGAGACAGATCTCATCCAAAAGTTGTGCTCAACGCCAATAGCCCAGGCTGAGCATTGGGATGGAAAGGACCACATACTTTCCAAAAACATGCCCTGCCACAATAGACTCTTAGACATAGATTGTGGCTTTATGCACACTCATAAATAGTGTCTTTATGTGTTAACAGGAAGGGACAGGGGGATCAATCTCACAGCATTCATTTTATGGAATACTCCAACTGTTGTCCCTGGTTGAAGATTGTAAATCCCTCTCTTGACACCAATTCTGTGGAATCAAAAGTAGAAGCCTGACCCTACACTAACCCTTAATAATAATGCCTAACCCTAACTCTTAAGCCAAAACCTAACTCTAATCTTTAATGCTAACCATAACACTAACACTAACCCTTAATCCTAGTCCTTAACATTAATCCTCAACTCTAACACTAAACATTAAACCTATCCCTATCCCTAACGCTTAACCCAGCCACAATCCTATCTCTAATCCTAACCCTTAATCCTAACTCTAGTCTTAGTACTGACTCTGACCCTAACCTCATTCTAACCTCCCTGCAGAGTCCAATTTCTGATCTGATATCATCTTGAAACACTGACAAAGACCCACCAAGTCATATTCTTGGCTACAATATTGAAGCTGCTTTCCACTGTGTTCTTCACCCAGGAATCACCTAGTGATTGGCATCCTAGGATTAATCAGACCCAAGTCTAGACAAGACTGCCCAGAGATTGCCATCTTCTTTCTTTTGTCCATCAGCTGAACCCTGAAAGCAAACACTCCTTTGCTGAATGCAAGTACGTTCTTGAAATTTCCTCCTCCCATTGCTTGCAAAGACAAACAGGAACCCTTTGAAATAAAGGAGTTTACACTGCAGGCATTTCTGTTAAACATTTTAAAAAATGGCAGTTATTTGCAAAACAAAAATGAACTTTCCCCCCCAAAATGCTATAAAAGTGCTGTTTGTTTTAACACATTCTCAAATGATACGGTTGGAAGCGATGGCAGAAAACAACCCCCCCTTCCCTCAATATGAGTGTCACCAGAGCATCTCGGACAGGTGACTATCTGGTGTGTTTGAAGTCCTCTGTGCCAACCTGTCCACCATCAGGAGCCTCCTTGTTTTACACTTTCTATTGCTTTATTACAATCTGTAAGCCACCCAGAGTTATACTACAAATATTTAAATTTTGTCAATAAATAAATAGAAATGCAGACTGGCCATCTTCCAGATGCATGAATTCTGATGCTCAGAAATTCTTCAACCAACATAGTTACACCCATTGTGGGATATATGTTGAATATTAGGAAAGCTTGGATTAGGCTGTAGTCCACTGGCAGTTTGGAGGAATCTGCTCTCTGGGCCACCCCCAAGAAAAAAATCAGAATTACAGAATTACAGAGGTGGAAAGGACCTTGGAGGTTTTCTAGTCCAACTCCCTGCTCAAGCAGACATCTAATTTTGGTCCTAGTACAGTTTAAAGATGGAAAGATTTCAAAACTCATTCTTCTCCAGAAAGGGATGGAACAAAAATTGGAACATTCAGATATTTTAAAAGCAGAAAACTTGCTTTCGTATACCATATGGACCTTTTTATATTTGAATTTTTCTTCTACAATTGTCTAATTTGCAAGCATTCTTAATTGGAAGAACAAGAGTTACCACTCTCTTCAAAAATAAAAAACTCAGATTCAGCAAAATATGTCACTCATATATTATTAAAACATAATTGACAAAATGTATCAATTTTATGGAACATTCTGGAGCACAATCAATCAAACAAACAAACCAATAAAGAGATTACTGATAACTCCTTGAAAAAAATATAGTTAGTATTACTAGTAAGCATAGATTTATCTAGAAGTAGATTTCAGGTTTATCTCTCCCAAATAAACAGATGGGAAACACAACCAGTTGAGCAAATTCTAATTGCTTGTAAGGCTACATTATGAGAATCTTACAAGTCTAAAAGCACAAATCTCCCACCAATATTTCTATTGATTAAAAAAATTAGGCAGGATCCTTTCTGAGTTGCTTTCTTGGCCTGTTACGCAGTTCCATTTCTGGTCACTTCTAGTTATCACCTCTTCCCCTAACCCCAAGATCATTCTCACATAACATTACCCTTTATTAATAAATTCTAGGAATGCTTGTGTTATAACTTGACTTCACCAAAGTATTAACAAACTACTTCATGAAGTCATGACTAGGAAGCTAGTAAATGAGGGCTGTATGGTGTGATAAGGAAGTGGAAAACGACAGTCTTAAAATTTGTACTCAAATAATTTTCAAATGTTCTTCATAGAACTGGGGGGAGATATCAATATCAATTAGTCCTTGCTCATCCATTCTTCAATATATTCATTAATATTGGCAGATAGAATTGATGAATCATGATTTTGTGATGAATGATTTATACCAACTATTAAACAAAGCTAGTTAGATAACTTTAAAAACATTTCCAATTTCGGGGTGGAGGGGATTCGGATTTCTTTACAGAGAGAAGTATATAAATACAATCCAGTAGAAAAGTATCTGTTTAGCAATCTGATATAAGAATAGACGGGTGAGAGTTACAATGTACATCTATCATTAAGGTTTCATTTGTACTTTTTTGACGTGTGTGTGTGTGTGTATCACTGATAAATAAATTGGTGGTACTGTGGTAACTAATTTATCTAACTAATTTATTAGATATATAATTTTATCATCATAATTTTACATATTGATAATTTCATTAATAATGACTTGGAAGAGTAATCAGGGATAAAACTTGAGAAGAATATTTATGAAAATGATCTGTTAGAAATGTACATAGAATTATAATGTAATTATTTTTAAAATGATAGTGAATTTGTAAAAAATCATGTACTGTTGGTATTTAATACCTGAGAAATTGCGAAAGGTATAAAAATATGTTTCAAGATGTTGGAAATGTCACTGTAAAGAAGATATTTTTATCATATGTGGCTGGCTTGTGACTAGACAAAGAAATGTGAGAGCCAGATTTATGTTTCAATCCAGAACATTCTTAAAATAACTATACAATGAAAACCGGATTTTTTTTCAGGACTATCGGATAAGGATTTAGGAAAAAAATGGAACTTCGTTATCATATATGCTGACTTCAGTGATAATTTAATGCATTCAAAAATAGAAAGAGATGTCAAGTCCTACAATGCCAGCTAATGATTATTTTTCAAATATCAGGTCCAGGCCAATGAAAGCCTTGCTTGTGACATCATAGACTCCTCCTAACCTCATTGGCTGGAGTTTGCCAATAATCATTGGTGAGTGTGGGCCACAGTGCTGGGAACCTCTGTTCAAAATCCCTGAATTGGACAGCTGGCACTGTGAGTATCACAAGTATCTCCCTCATTTGAGCATTTCAGAAGGAAAGACAAGTTTCCATTAGATAGAATTAGGGGTGAGATAAGAAAAGTGGGGTTCAATCCCAGACCACAGAAGTATTCATAGTTCCACATTAGCAACCTGCATAAATTGACCAAATTCCCCATCTACCATGTCAAAGGTACAGACTGTAAAATAAGGCAGGATCCTTTCTGATTTTCTTTCTTGCCCATTATGCAGCTGAGGCAGGGGTGGGATTCTACCGGTTCTGATGGCTCTACAGAACCGGTAGCTCTGAAGAGCAGCAGACAGAGAACCGGTTCTGTGTCTGCTGCTGTTTTGGCCCACCTGCCCACCTGGGCTCTTACTTGTCCTTTATTTCCTGATTTTTCAACCGCAGCTGCTTTGCATGGCACAGCTGCAGTTGAAAAAGCAGGAAAAAACGGCTTTTCCAGCCGCCGTGCACCCACATGCAGCACTGCTCAGCTGTCTGGGCAGCTCAGCAGGTCGTAAATTGCAGTTGCGCGACTTGCGCTATGCACACGACACAGAACAGAACTGGTAGTTATACTGGTTGGATCCCATCCCTGAGCTGATCTTATCTGGTCATATCTAGTCAACATCTGACTAGATGTGGAAGGAGGGGAGACAGTGGATTGAGAGAGAGCTAAGAGATCTTTGAGCTTGGATAGAGATATTCAAACATCACCTCTAGTGTCTGCAACAAATTACTGCAGTTCTATGATAGGAAGCCAGTTAAGCATCTCTTCCATTCCTTTCCCTTCCACTGGTTTTCTCCTCCCTCCCTCCCTCTCCATCTCCCTCTTTCTCTCTCCCCTTCCCTAAGTCATTGAGCACTTTGAGGACATTTTGTATGCTCAGTTCTCATGAGAGTATTGAAGAGCCTTCCTGTTCTGATCTAAGCTTCCTTAGAAAGCATAGAATACAATCTTAGTTCCGGCAAAACCTTTTATTTCAACAGCTGTGAATTGCGTTCATTCCCAGCCTGTAAGGCTTCACAAATAGTCTTTCAGGGCAATGATTATAAACACCCACCTTTAGAAAAAAAAATTATTCTAGAAAAAAAACATTTATTTGACATACATTTAAAACAGACAAATCAACACACACACACACACACATACTCACACACACACACACACATATATGTTTTCTTAAGTTTTCGCGGGTACTTAATGTATGTTATTCAGCTTTGTTCGGGTATTTTCCCACATCATTATAGTTGTGCTTTTAAAGTTGTAAAGCTGCAACTTTAAAAGCACAACTATAATGACGTGGGAAAATACCCGAACAAAGCTGAATAACATACATAC
Organism: Notechis scutatus; assembly: GCF_049901735.1. NCBI lineage: Eukaryota > Metazoa > Chordata > Lepidosauria > Squamata > Elapidae > Notechis > Notechis scutatus. The sequence goes on from NC_142025.1 coordinate 27,924,959, forward strand.
ATACATACATACATACATACATACATACATACATACATACATACATATTTTCTTAAGTTTTCACGGGTACTTACATGTATGGTATTCAGCTTTGTTTGGGTATTTTCCCACGTCATTATAGTTGTGCTTTTAAAGTTGTAGCAACGTTTCGGCAGAATCTCATCTGCCATCATCAGGCTTCTGTATTGTGTTCGTCTGTGAGTCAGACTTTTTACAGTTGTTTCAGTTTTAAATTTGGGGCTAGCCTACTGCTGTGCCAGAATGGTTTTTTCTTCATCCTGATTGGTTGGGAGTCTTGGATTCAAATTCTTCCATGAACAGGTTTGCAATGACGGGTGACAGTGGTGATCCCATAGGAGCTCCTTCAATTTGCTTGTATCTTTGTCCTTTGTATATGAAATATGTGTTGGTTAAGCAAGACACAAAAAAAGCCACAAAACAGACAGAAGATATTAGAAACACCAATCAAGCAGAACACAGCAAACTTCAAGACCAATAAACACAGACCAAGATTCCCAACCAATCAGGATGAAGAAAAAACCATTCTGGCACAGCAGTAGGCTAGCCCCAAATTTAAAACTGAAACAACTGTAAAAAGTCTGACTCACAGATGAACACAATACAGAAGCCTGATGATGGCAGATGAGATTCTGCTGAAATGTTGCTACAACTTTAAAAGCACAACTATAATGACGTGGGAAGATAGATAGATAGATAGATAGATAGATAAATAGATAGATAGATAGATATACATATACATATACACATACATACATACATACATACATACATACATACATACACACATACATACATTTTACAGCGTATATTGAGCAATGGTTAATTTTTTTTCTTTATCATTGACGTGATCTGCCTCGTTACAATAACTCCTTCATTCTTTTAATGTTTTAATTTCTCTATATAGTTTATAATTAAATGCACGTCTTCTGTCATTTCCATAACTTATCCAAATATCAAATATTACCTTTTCTTTAACCAATCATACCAAATGTTCCGTATTTCATAATAGTCACTATCTTGTTTATTTTTTAACAATTTGGTTACGCTATCCATCTCAGCACATTCATGTATGTTTTTAATTACCATATCCTCTGAAGGAATGAAAGACAATTTCCAGTTTTGTGCGTAGGTTATTCTGGCCGCAGTTATAATGTGCAAAATTAAATATTGATATTTTTTCTCCATGTTTAAATCTATCATACTTAGCAGAAAGGTTTCGGGTTCAAGTTTTAAATTTTGTTTTGTTATATTTAAAATCCAATTTCTAATATTCCTCCAAAACTTCTGAGCACATGGGCAAGTTCATCATGTGTGAAAATATGTTCCTTGTGCATAGTTACATTTCCAACAGTTGAGTGGTAGGTTGGGGAATATCTTAGCCAGTCTCGCAGGAGCTAAGTGCCAGCGATGAACCATTTTGTATAAGTTTTCTTCATACGAGACTGACATGCTTAATTTGTAATTTGTTTGCCAGATGTGTTCCCACTTATCTAATTCAATACTATGACCCACATTTTTAGCCCAAATTATCATAGATTCTGTGACTATTTCTTTTAATTTGTAATCCAAAAGATATTTATATGTTTTACTAATTGTTTTCTTTTCCTCTCCTAGCCATATTTTATCTCATTCTTGAGGGGTCATATTAAAGCCAAATTGTTCTCTATCTTTTTTATAATGGGTTTGTATTTGTGCAAAGGGCCACCATGCTATCTCCTTTTCGTGAATTTGTATTTGGTTCCTATTTTTAAGCTCTCCAGTATCATATAGTAAATCTTTATACCTGACAATATTTTCATAATCCAATAGATTTGGATATGTGACTGCTTCCAATGTAGATAGCCACAGTGGAACCTTTGGGTAGTGTTTTTTTTTTAATCTTTCCCCAGATATTGAACAACACATTTCTTACATGGTGCCTTTGGAAATTTATTTATTTATTTTATTTTATTTATTTGATTTGCCAATTGTTTACAAGATAATAAGTATAAGTGTATACATAGTTGTGAATACATGAAATGGGTACATATAAGAAAAATAAAAGAAGAATAAGAGAAACAATAGGACAGGGACGGTAGGCACGTTGGTGCGCTTTATGCACGCCCCTACAGACCTCTTAGGAAAGGGGTGAGGTCAATAGTAGACAGTCTAAGGTTAAAGTTTTTGGGGTTTGGGGAAGAAACTACAGAGTCGGGTAGAGTATTCCAGACATTGACCACTCTATTGCTGAAGTCGTATTTCCTGCAATCAAGTTTGGTGCGGTTAACTTTGAGTTTGTATCTATTGTGTGCTCTTGTGTTGTTATGGTTGAAGCTGAAGTATTCATTGACAGGTAGGACATTGCAATGTATGATTTTATATACCATGCTTAAATCAGACCGAAGACGGCGTAATTCAAGGTTTTCTAGTTCTAGAATTTCAAGTCTGGTGGCATAAGGTATTCTACAACGAGTAGAGGAGTGGAGAACTCTTCTTGTGAAATATTTCTGGACTTTCTCAATTGTGCTAATATCAGATACGTAATGTGGGTTCCAGACTGATGAACTGTATTTGAGTATTGGTCTAGCAAATGTTTTGTATGCTCTGGTTAGTAGTGTGATATTACCAGAGAAAAAGCTACGTAGGATTAGGTTAACAACTCTTAATGCCTTTTTGGCTATGTAGTTGCAGTGGGCTCTAGCACTTAGATCATTAGAGGTGAGTATTCCAAGGTCCTTTACAGAGCTTGGGTCATCAACAAGATCTTGACTATTCAGCTTGTATTTTATTTTCTGATTTTTTTTGCCAATATGTAAGATATGTAAGATATTTTGCCAATATGTATTCTATGCTGCCCACTGCTTTTGAGCTACCCAGCCTGATAAGACTACGAACATTTCAAAAGGTTGTATATGCTTCAAATCAAAACTAAAGTGAAGATGTTCCCTATTGCCAGTTCATTTCCAGGAATTCTATAATGGCACTTTACATCATTTTTTTCTAGCTACAAATACCAGTCACTAATTAGCAACAGATCCCTTTTTAATTTTCTTTGTAGATTTCAATTTAATAATTCCATAGAATCTGATTTTGTCATGGGGAACATGGGATACAAAGTCTCCTTATCCCCAGAAAAACCACAATTTTAGAAATGAATTCTGGCATATTTTTTGCAAAAAAGGGCTTTGCACTGTAATATCCTCAGTCTCATATCCTTTAGTGCTGTTCCTGCTGTTATTTCAATATTGCCTTGTGTGTGTGTGTGTGTGTGTGTGTGTGGTCCTATCTCTGTGATGGGAATAAAAATTTTAACAGCTAATACAGCATCATGTGCTTAGCACTTCACCAGCCCCACCTGATCCAGCAGTTATAACAACCTAAATAAAATATGTAAGGCGAGCAGTCAGGTCATGCAACTGAAAATATGCAATCAATCTTGCTGAAGTTCGACTGTATCATTCATATACTGCTTTATATCCTGATGGCTGCAGTCATCATGTTATAGCTAATATTACATTTAGAAGTAATAAAAAAGAGAAATATGCACATCATTTTTATATTTCTTGGCAGCAATGTATAAATCCTGTACGAACAGCAAGTTCACATGTACAAAACTTGACCTAAAGAAAGGCTTATAAAGGATAATATTATTGGAATACCAGAAAAGAAGTTATTTTCATCTTGACTAGCAATACCCAGTAACATATAAATCTTCTTCAACAGGCCATAAATCCTTTATGCTGTTTTTTTTAATTAATAGTCAGCATCATAATTTCTATAGCACTTTTCAACATATATACTCCTTTTTAGGATATTCTCTTCTCTACAATTCAGTTTACTCATAAAATGTCAGATGCGGCTGAGTTTCAAAATATAAAATAGTTATGATTGATTGATCGATTATATGCCATTAAGTTATTGTCAACATTTAATGACCATATAATTTTTTTCTGATATTTGTCCCTAAACTGGCCTTTCAGGTCTCCCAAGGGTGAGCAAATGTTGCAGTAATTCCCCGTTAGGAGAATGAGCGCACATAGAGAGACGTAGTGAGAGTGGTGAAGAATAACACACAACCAGCACACAGATACACTGTATAGTAAAATGTAGTTTTTTACTTCCAATAAACGTTTAAGCAAAGTCCAACAAGCAGCCCAAGTCATACACGGTTATAGCAGTCAGTTTTCAGTCCAGGGATAATCCAATAACAAAGTCCAGTATCAAAAACAGTTCTATAAAAGACTCACATCAAATCCAAGAATAACGATGATCAGCAACAGTCAATAGGGAAATGCAGGAATGGCAACACTCTCCAGAACTAACAACCCAGGTTTCTAGCTCCATCTTATGGCCGTTTGAGGAACCACACCCAATTACAATTTTAGCATTCCCTTAAAGAGACAGTATTAAAATGTCTATCCTGGTTTATATATTTTCAACCCAACTGTTAGGTGACTTACATTCCTAACATTCTCCCCTTTGGGTAGGACAATATATACAACCTTACATTCTAAGTCCATAATCCTCACAGCAAGCCTTATGCTTTACAGAGCCTTGGGCTTTTGTAAAATGATCTGCGATATTATTTTCTGACATACAGTATTCCAGCTTAATCATCTTACTTTGCACACATTGTCTCACATTTAAATATCTTAAATCTGTGTGTTTTGATCTTGTCTTTACAGCGAGATTGGAAGCCATCTGTATTGCTGATTGGTTGTCTTCATAAACAACAATAGAATCTGTTACATCAATTCCCATATCAATCAATAGTTGCTTATAATAAACTAAATCTGTACATAATAGAGATAAACATGAGAATTCAGCCTCCATTGTTGATAAACTTAGATGTTTCTGTCGAATAGACCTCCATACAATCAACACCTTTCCTAATAATACTACAGTACCTGACGTAGATTTACATGTATTTACATCTGTAGCAAAACTTGCATCAGCATATGCAGTTAGACTTAGTTCATCCTTAGGCTCCAAATACAATGCATAATGCAGTTTGTTTCAGATATCTTAACACATGCTTAGCAGCTTGCCAGTGCCTTTCAGTTGGCTCAGTATTAAACCTGGATAATTGGTTAACACAGTATGCTATATCTGGCCTTGACCAATTACTGAGATAAGATAAACTACCAATCAAGGACTGATAAATTTTCTTATCAAAAACAGGACTTTGAACATCGCTGTAGCTAAACTCCTGGCTCATCGGTGTTTTAGCCAGCTTACAAAGTTCCATTATAAAAGTCTTTAGTAATTGGTTAATTTTATCTGCCTGTGAGATTTGTATCCTCCCCTAGTTTTATCTATCTTTAAACCAAGATATTGTTTAATTCCACCTGTTTTATTTTAAATTTCTTGTCTAATAGTGAAATTATTTCAGTAGCTTCTTGTTCAGTTTTGGTGATTAGTGCTATGTCAATAGCAACAATGAGATACAGCATTATTTTCCTTTTTAAACAAACATGGATCAGCCATGCCAGCTACAAAACCTGTCTTAGTTAATTCCTTAACTATACATTGGTTCCACTCATATCCTGATTGCTTCAAGCCATAAAGACTCTTTTTCAATCTCCAGCAATCAGTTGTATTATCATTTTTGATACCTAAAGGTTTCTTTAAATATATAGTGTGTTGCAACAGTGCATGCAGATATGCCATCACTACATCTAAATGATTTACAATGTATTTCTCCTTAGCTGCCCACACTAAAGCTGCTCGTAATGTAGTAGCCTTCAGATTGGTGCAAACACCTCATCATAGTCGTTTGCTGTTTGATTGAACCCTTGTGCTACTAACTTGGCTTTATGGGTAACAGTCCCATCTACACCTGTCTTTAGCGTATAAATCCATTTACATCCTATGGCATGTTCACCTGGTGGTAACTTAACATTTTCGTATATCTCCAACCTTTGTAAAGATTTCAGTTCCTTATCCATTGCTTCCTGCCAAGCAGCCTGATCCTTAGCAGGATACAGTTTCAGTTCATTATAGTTATTTGGAACTGTATTCACTTGGCATACAACACTAGCCTAATATCTATCAGGTGGTCGTGTTACACAGGTTGAACATCTTGGTAATAATACAGGGCTTACTGGTGGACTCACCTGTTCCACCTGCTCCTGTTCTTCTACTTCTTCCTGTGCCTGTTCTTCTACTTCCTCCTGTTCCTCCTCTTTAATGGCTATTCATGGTTTACTTATTTCATCTTTAGGGACTATTTGGGTGTCAATAATAATATAATTGCTGGATTCCTGTTCCAGTTTATCCCACCCAACGTGCTCAAGAAATTTTGCACTAGCACTACAATAAACCTGGCTGTGCCTTGATCCCAAAATCTAAATGATCTATGGTTGGCCTCGTAACCTACGAAAAATAATTTCCTAGCTCTATGTTGCCCTTTCAGTCTTACTTTTGAGGGAATATGCAGCCATGCTGGAGTTCCAAATGTGTGTAGATAACTTAAATTTGGTTTTCTGCCATGCCAACGAGTGAATGACAATTCACCACATTGTTTAATATATAGTTGCTACACATTATGGCCTCACCCCACAGAGTTTCAGGCAAACCTGAATCAGATAACATAGTATGAGCCATGGCTTGTAACGTTTGCCCTCTTCATTCTACAAACGAGTTATGTTGTGGTCTGTAAGGTGCAGAACGTTTATGCTCAACACCAGCCAATTTCAGCATTGTTTGGAATCTTTTGTTCATAAACTCAGTCCCATTATCAGTAAGTAAATTACTTTACTCCTCATTATTCTCTCAGCAAATCTTAGCCAGTTAAAGAAATGTTGGAATATTTCTGTTTGTTTTCCATGAGATAGCAGAAACTGTACCATGAGTAATGGTCCATTATACACAAAACATAGGAGGCACCTCCCAAACTTGGTTTCTTAGGACCAATTATGTCAGCAAACACAACCTCTAAAGGTTCTTTGGTCTTAAACCCATTCAGTCTGTTTGCTGGAGTAACCTTGCTTTTCTCCTGACTACAGGCATTACAGTTTAAGTACTTGCTACAGAGTTTTAATTTTACTCCCTCTGACAAGTCAACAGTTTGTTTCAGCATTTTGAAATTAATGTGCCCTAGACGTCTATGCAGTAAATGTATACATTTGTCATGTGGCTTAACATTGTTATAAACCGAGTTAGTCATCTGCAACTGGTCATCATGTAACACATATAAATCATTATCTAAATTAGCAGTAACACTTTTACCCTCTTTCTCTATTATACAATTATCTCCCCTAAAGGTTACTACATAACGAAGATTAACTAAAGCCCTTACTGATAACAAATTAAATTTCAGTTTAGGTACATATAACATAGATAAATGCTCGTTTATACAAGAACAATACCTTCACCAGACGCTTTCATCTTCCATCCATTTTCCAGTGATACATGTTGCTTACTCGTAGACATCTTTACAAACCTCTATCTTTAGTAATGCACTGCGATGCTCCACTATCAACAACCCATAAAACATGGTTTATAGTTGAATTGCTAGACATAGCTAAACTAACATTCTTCTTAGCCATCTGGTGATTACCAGTATTCTGTCCTTTTCCCTTCTTACAGAATCTAGCTATATGTCCCCTAGCCCCACAAGAAAAACATTTCCTAACAGTATAGGCAGTTGAACACAAATCTTCTTGTGGTTGTTCCTTCCTCAGTTGGTCCCTATCCAGTCGTCTTCTTGCTTCTTCTAACAACCTTCCGGTTATGTTAGTTAATGTCAGTTCATCTTTGGTCAGGACTTCCAGTGAAGATACGTAATCATCATAATTTTCATCCAATGAGGAAAGAATGATGTAAACTTGATGCAGCTCTGAAAATATCAGTTCCTTTTCATGTAGCTCTTGAATAGTTCTTTTCATGAAGTTCAAATGAGCTAACATATCTCCACTTTTCAGAAGATGTGCTCTAAACAGTTTACGTGTAAGATGTATGTATGCACCTACACTGTCACGAACATAAATCCTCTTCAAATTCTCCCAACACCTAGCAGCAGACTCTTCTCCACGAATATGGATTAGCTGCTGGTCACTCAGTGTTAGTCCAATTATACAAAGAGCTCATTCGTTATTCCATTTAAAGTCAACTAACTTCTTGGCATCGTCCTCATTATCTAGATCCCAAGCATTGACATCCGGTGGATCTTGAACTACAGTCCATAACCCTTCCTTACGCAGAAGTAGACTGCACTTCATAGACCAGGAAACATAGTTTGTTTCATCCAACTGGGTTATCAGTGATAGACTTGTTGACGGGTCTTGTGCCATCTTTACCAGGAGAGTAACCCACAGCTATCTGTATATGGTACTGTGCATTCACACCAACTCTCAGTTATCTGAGCCTGGTATGGTCTGGGCCCATAACCAGTGTTGAGGTAATTCCCCCGTTAGGAGAATGAGCGCACATAGAGAGACGTAGTGAGAGTGGTGAAGAATAACACACAACAAGCACACAGATACACTGTATAGTAAAATGTAGTTTTTTACTTCCAATAAACGTTTAAGCAAAGTCCAACAAGAAGTCCAAGTCATACACGGTTATAGCAGTCAGTTTTCAGTCCAGGGATAATCCAATAACAAAGTCCCGTATCAAAAACAGTTCTATAAAAGACTCACATCAAATCCAATAACGATGATCAGCAACAGTCAATAGGGAAATGCAGGAACGGCAACACTCTCCAGAACTAACAACCTAGGTTTCTGGCTCCATTTTATGGCCGTTTGAGGAATTACACCCAATTACAATTTTAGCATTCCCTTAAAGAGACAGTATTAAAATGTATATCCTGGTTTATATATATATTTCCATCCCAACTGTTAGGTAACTTACATTCCTAAGAGCAAATGACCAGTGTAACTCAATCTACCCACTTTGCCACTGATCCTCTACTTTTTTTCTTTTTTATCCTTACCTTGATTAGCCTTCTCGAGAGAATATCTTTGCATAATGCATAAAATAGCTTACTAGGATATTAAAAGGATTGTCTTCTAGTAGAGTGAAATATATCCCTTCTTTGAGAATATGGATATAATATGGATATAAGGATATCCCTAACTATGTAACCATTAAATCTAGAATAATTTTTTTCTCTCATTATTATGAAGCCACAGTGGCTTATAGAAAACATAATAAAAAGACAGTACTGCATTACTTTATTTTGGTGCTGATTAACATATTATGTCAATAGCCTGTTGAACCTACAGTATATTATGATCCTCTGAGTGGATCTTTAACAAAACAAAGAAGCCTTATGAATGCGACAGGTCAGAATAGAAATAAATAAAGCCACTAAGGTAGTGGTGAAAACTTTTGGAACACTATCCCAGATAGTTCAATGTTATACTATATCATTCAGTATGGGATTCATACACAGAAAACCAATCTAAATGACTAATTTCAGCACTTTGTTCTCAGTATGTATTCATAAAAAGTCCAGTAAGCTGTGATTTTCTATTTTGGTTTGTTATTTTCTATACTATTTTTTTCCTTACCATTTTTCAGAAATAATCCTATAAATGTGTATGTGAGAAGAAATTACATGAAATTCTATAGTCTTTTCATTAACAATTACATTCATGGACATTTGGTGTTTTTCTCTCAATTGTAGTGTCAATTGCACTAAATAAAGGCAAGAAACAATATTTAACAGAATAACAAGAGTTGGAAGACATCTTTGAGATCTTCTAGTCCAACCCCCTGCTCAGGTCGGGAATCCTACACCATTTCAGGCAAATAGTTCAGATTATTTCAGGCAATCTCTTCTTTTAAAAAATGTTGGGAGCATTCACAATTCTGGAGGCAAGTTGTTCTACTGATTAATTGTTCTGACTATCAGGAAATTTCTTCTTAGTTCTATGTTGCTTCTCTCCTTGATTAGTTTCCATACATTTCTTCTTTCCTGCCTTTAGGTGCTTTAAAGAATAGGTTGTGGTGACCCTTGAGATATTAGAACACTGCTATCGTATCACCCCTAGTCCTTTCTTTTCATTAAACTAGACATACCCAATTCCAGCAACCATTCTTTATATGTTTTAGTCTCCAGTCCCCTAATCATCTTTGTTGCTTTTCTCTGCACTCTTTCTAGAGTCTCAACATTTTTTTACATTGTTGTGACCAAAGCTGGATGCAGTATACCAAGTGTGATCTTACCAAGGCATTACAAAAGAGGTATTAACATTTCACGTGATCTTGATTATATTCCTGTTAATGCAGCATGACTGTGTTAGCTTTTATTTGGCAGCTGCAGCACATTGCTGGGTCATATTTAACTGACTGTCCATTAGGACTGCAAGATCTTCCTCACAGTTACTACTATTGAGCAACCTACCACATATACTATAACTTTGCATTTGGTTTTTCTTGCCTAATGTAGAACCTTACTTTTTTCACCACTGAATTTCATTTTTTAAGATAGTGTCCAATGTTCAAAACTATCAAAATCTGTATCTTAAGCCTATTTTCTGAAGTGTTATCTATTCCTGCCAGCTTGGCATTGTCTGCAAATTTGATGAGTTCCTGATCTATTCCCTCATCCAAATCATTGATGAAAATATAGAGGAGAGAGAGGAGCTGGCGTCGCGACGATACGGCTTGTGATCTTGGAGGTCTGAGATCGCTGCCGATATCTTTGCTTCTGAACGGTCCAATCGGATCTAAAGAGACGGTGAATGTAAAGAGCGCATCCTGTCGATTCCAGGGATATTGCAAAGTCCCTGGTAGATCCAGGAGAAGCTCTTTTTGCCAGCGGCAAAGAGGCAGCCATTAAAGCTGCTGAAGTTGGGACAGCTCCGAAACAAAAGAGAACGGAAGGAGAAAGTGTGCCAGTTTGGTGAGAACTTTTTCTTTATTTTAAGATTTGAAAGGACACCCTAAGGAAAAGAAAGAATCTGTAAAAGTTTTGACAGAAGTGATTAAGCAGCGATTTTAAACAGGAATGTCAAAGTATTTTTTTTTTCTCATTGCTGGATTTTCTACACAGGATTTTATATTTTGAAACTGGACTGTTGTTTTTTTTTCCTTTCACCTATTCTTTCTCTCCTTTTTTACTTTATAATATTCTAGGCCAGAGACTCCCTTTTAGTTATCTTTTTAAATATCTTTTTCCCTTTTTAATTAATTTTTATTATATTTTGTTTGGAAAAGGAGGGGGAAAGTGAAAGCAAAAGAAACTTTGTAACACTGCAAACTAGAGGCTTGGAAATATTCTATTTCTTTTTCTTGACCAGACAAAGCTGAGAAAGAACTGAGACTTCTTTTCAAGGACATTGCTATTTGATAAGATAGAGGGAAGAGCGTGGGAGAGTATTATTGCAGGTGCTCTTCTAGGTTTCTATCAACAGCTGGAGTCTGGTGTTGAAGCTTACAGGAAAAAAAAGGCGACAAGACTCTGGAGAAGAGAGTTATAAATTTTAACAAAACCTTGGATAATCAAACAAGGTGCAGTGTGCTCTTTTTTTTTTTTTAAGCTGTGCTATTTCTTACTTTAACAAACCTCCTCCTTACTAGTTTACTTTTCGTAATAGCTATTTGGATTTTTGGCCTTTTGGAACTTGTTTTTGTCTTTCTTTTTGTCTTTTGAAGTCAAATTTTTACATTTGCATTTTATTTTAAAGGAAAAGCTTTAGTATTAATGATTTCCTTCCTTTTCTTTTCTTTTTTTTGGTAAAAGTTTTATTGATTTTAACAACAAATAAAAACACATAAAACATAAAACATAAGAACATCATCATTCTTCATAAATTTACAGATTTCCTTCCTTTTCTTTTTAAGGGAGTAATCTCTTTTCTTTTTTCTCTCTCCCTCCCTCCCTTGTTTTTTTTTCCTATTTACCTTCCATATTGTTTTTTTTATTTTTTATTTTTGTGGCTTTCTTTTTTTTTCCTTATGCATCCTTTTATACCTGAGACCTCTTAATTGGATTACCGTGTTGAAGAACCCGAAGAACTTTTCTTTTCTCTTTTTTAGCTTTTTACTTTTCCGCCTTTTTCAGGATTTAACAATTTTTTCTTTTTTGTGTGTGTTTATGGTCTTTTCTTCCATTTTTGAGTTTTTACTGCTATCTAGCCAATCGATTGGATTAAGGTATACAAGAACCTGAAGAAATTTATTTATTATTATTATTATTATTATTATTATTATTATTATTATTATTATTATTATTATTATTATTATTATTGCCACTATTTGGTTTCTTTTTTCCTACTATTTTTATTTGGAATTGCAATTAGTTATTTCACAAGTGGATTAAGGTTTAGAAGAACCTGAAGAATCTGAATTGTCCGAAATGAGTAGGAAACTAACAGCCCCTGGTTCCTCAACTTCTACTTCTTCCTCTTCACCATCTGGAGGGCAACGTTCAATACAGACAATGTTACACAAGAAAAAGAACAGGAAAAAGTGACCCTGCATATGATTATGCAAGGAATTCAAAATATTCAAATAAGAACAGAGAACATTGAAAAGAGAACAGCGAACACTGAACAAAGAACAGGGAAAACTGTTGAAAAGGTGGAGAACATTCAACAAATGATGATGAAGTATGATGAGAGATTCCAAAAAATTGAAGAAGATAAACAAAGAGATAAGAAGATTGGAGATATTGATAGTAGATTAACTGTGGTTGAACAAGATAAAAGTGGGATGTTGAGATGGGAGATGGACAGATCAGAATTTTATCTCAGATTCCAAAACATAGAGGAAGAAAAGGGACAAAACCTAGCTGAGATAATGATAGAAATTTTGGCTGAAGCTTTGGAAATAACTGAAGAGAAGATGATGGATGGAATAGATGAGGTTTATCGAGTCTTCACAAGATATGCAATGAGAAATAGCTTACCAAGAGAAGTTCACATCAGATTTACAAAGAAAGCCATTAAAACACAAATACTGCAAGTGGCAAGAGAGAAAACATTGAAATATAAAGACAAGGAAATTGTGGTCCTGAAACAAGTACCCAGAAGAGTGAGAGAGATGAGAAGAGAATACCGATTTCTGACCAAAATGCTACTTAAAAAAGAGATGAATTATAGATGGCTGATTCCAGAAGGTTTAATGTTCACATGGCAAGATCAGAGACATAGAATTGACTCAATTGAGAAAGCTGAATCATTTTATACAGAATTTTTGGGAGGGAAAGAGGAAGAGGTAGAAAAAGAAATCTCACTAACTGAATTTCAAGAGGACTGCCAAATGGCGACTGAAAAAGAAGAAGGTGCAGTAGGTGGAAAGGTGGAAGCCAAAGAACAACGTGAACCAAGATCTACGAGAGCTGCTAAACCTAACTACAAAATATAACCATGGAAGAGAAAAAACTGATTACAATTAATATAAATGGACTTAACTCAGCTGTTAAAAGAAGGAAAACTTTCCATAAATTAGAGAAATTAAAATTTGATATAATCTGCCTACAAGAAGTACATATCAAAAAGCAACATGAACAACTGTTGATACAGCCAAAATTAGGGAAAATATTTACTTTTTTTACACAATGCAAGAAAAGAGGAGTGGTTTTATACATTAAAGATATTATCCCAGCGAAATTGATCTATACTGATGACGATGGAAGAATACTAATGGTGGAAATAATGGACAATAATATGAAAACACTCCTGATTGCAATCTATGCCCCAAATGACAATCAAGAAGAATTGTATAAAAAATTACATATGAAAATAATTGAACTGGACTATGCTAATATAGTTATGATGGGAGATTTTAATGGAATTGTAGATAATAAACTGGACTATACAGCACAGAAAACAACAAAGCAAAACAGAAAGACTCTCCCTAAATCTTTTTTTAAAATGGTAGATGAAATAAACTTAAAAGATACATGGAGAGAAATAAATGCTAAAACTAAACAATACACCTTCTACTCAAATAGACATTTATCATGGTCCAGAATAGATATGATATGGATGTCAAAAGAATTGTTAGCTAATATTCAAGAAATAAATATTGAAACAAGTATTTGGGCAGATCACAATCCAATGACAATTAAATGGAAAGGACAAAGAAGATCTAGATGGACGTTAAATAATACTATATTAAAGGAAAAAGACTTCACACAGTGGATGGAGAAAGAACTGGCTTTCTTCTTTAGAGAAAACAAAAAAGAAGATACATCAATTCAGAAAGTATGGGATACAATGAGGGCATATGCCAGAGGCTTGATAATAGACTATACAAAGAAAAGAAATACCATGAAAAGACTAGCCTCTAAGGCATTAGAGGATGAGTATAAAGGACTTGAAAAAGAGCTACAGAAAATGCCACAGAAAAAGGACATTAAGTTAAAAATGGATATAATTAAACATAAAATGGGTCTAATAGAAAAAGAAGAATTAGCACAGAAAATCAGAGGTGCTAAACAGAACTACTTTGAAGATGCAAATAAACCAGGTAGATGGTTAGCATATAAACTGAGAAAGGAGAAAGAATCAAGGAAAATATTGCAATTAATAGATGACCAAGGCCAAGTTTGCTATGGTAGTAAAGAGAAGAAGGAAATCATACGAGACTATTTTGGGAAACTATACACACAAGAGAATATTGATGAGGAAAGAGTTAAACAGTATTTACAGAATGCTAATTTACCCCAGATACCTAAAGAGATTGAAACAATGTTAGAAAGCAATATAACGATGATGGAGTTAACTGAAGCACTCAAGAAGCAAAATAATGGAAAGGCACCAGGCCCAGATGGACTTCAGCAGAATTTTATAAAAAACTACAAGAATCTTTGAACCTTCCATTGGTAGAAGTTATGAATGAAGTTATGTTAAAGAAGAAGATACCCAAATCATGGTCAGAAGCTTATATTACACTTGTCCCAAAAGAGGAGGCTGATCCATTACAAATCAAGAACTATAGACCTATTTCCTTACTAAACGCAGATTATAAAATTTTTGCTTCAATATTGGCAGAAAGACTTAAAAAATACTTCAACAATTTTATCCATCTTGTTCAAAATGGATTTCTGCCAAAGAGACAAATTAAAGATAATATGAGAGTAATCTTGGACACTTTGGAATACTACGAGGCACACCCTGAAAAACAAATGGCTTTGATATTTCTAGATGCACAGAAGGCATTTGATAATGTGAATTGGCGATTCATGTTATTACAGCTGGAACAGATGGGCTTTGCTAAAAAAATTATTCAAGCAATAGAATCTATATATCATAAGCAAACGGCAAAGGTAACGATAGAGGAAGAACTGACAGACTCTATTGATATAAGAAAAGGAACAAGACAAGGGTGCCCACTATCACCTCTGTTGTTTGTGTTAACCTTGGAAGTGCTAAACAGAAATATTAGAGAAGAAAAGGATATAAAAGGGATGAAAATTAAAAAGGAAGAATTTAAGTTGCAAGCATTCGCAGATGATCTGGTTTTCATTTTAGAAGACCCACTAGAAACAGCATCAAAATTGATAGAAAAGATAGAGGCATATGGAAAGGTGGCTGGTTTGAAAATAAATAAAGATAAGATAAAGATTTTGACAAAGAATATGCTATCAAGACAAAAGGAAGAACTGGCGGGTCTATTGAAAATTCAGGTCACGAATAAGATCAAGTACTTGGGGATACATTTGACAGCAAGATGCAGTACACTACAAGAGAATAATTATATCAAACTTAAGCAGCAGATAGCGCTAGATTTGGTGAAATGGGAAAATTTACAACTGTCATTAATAGGGAGAATATCAACAGTCAAGATGAATATATTACCCAGAATTTTATATTTGTTCCAAACAATTCCAATTAGGCTTGGAAAAGATAACTTTGAAGATTTAAATAAAATTGTGTTGAAATATATATGGCAAGGTAAGAAAGCGAGAATAAAGTTAAAACTTTTGCAAGATGCCAGAATAAGAGGAGGATTTGGTTTGCCTAATTGGGAGTTGTATTACCAAGCTACAAACTTGATGTGGGTTAAGGAATGGATAACATTAAGAAATATTCAATTGTTGACATTAGAAGGACATGATCTGTTATTGGGGTGGCATGCTTCTCTATGGTATAAAGAAACTAAAACAGAGGGGTATTTTAGAAGACATTATATACGGGAGTCTCTGTGGTTAAACTGGGAGAGGACTAAAAGACAATGTTATTTGAAAATTCCAGTCTGGCTATCGACTATTGAAGCATTTTCTTATTCTATAATATATAAAAAGGAACAAACAGTTAGATATGATGAAATATTGAATGAAAAGGGTGAACTTAAATCTATACAAAAATTAGAGGAACAAGGTATAAAGATGAATTGGTTTTCATATGCGCAAATACATTCAAGGTATGATAAAGACTCCAAAACAGAAGATTTATACGATAAACTGACTGATTTAGATAAGATTTTGACAGGTAATGATTAAAAGGTGATTAAAAAATTGTATGGATACTCATTAGAAATTAAATTAGAAGAAGAACAAGTTAAAGAAACAATGATTGCTTGGGGGAAGAATTTTGGATATGGGATTGATTTAAAGAAATGGCAAAAATTGTGGTCTCAAAATTATAAAATGACAATGTCAACAGCATATAAAGAAAATTTGTATAAGATGTTTTACAGGTGCCATTTCCCCCCAACAAGAATAGCAAGAATGTTCAAGAACAAATCTGAAAAATGTTGGAAATGTCATCAGACACCTGGCTCATATTACCATGTGGTGGACTTGTGCGGATTCTAAAAAATATTGGATTAAAATCCACATGTGGTTGGAAAAAATGACAAAAAAGCATATAGATTTGAAACCAGAGATATTTTTATTGGGAATTTTACCTGAAATATATAGTAAAGAATTGAAATACCTGATTGTAAATGTATTAACAGCAGCTAGGATTGTATTTGCTAAAAACTGAAAAAATGAGAAAATACCATCACAGGAGGAAATCATAAAGAAAATATTGGAATGTGTTGAAATGAGTAGATTGACATTTGAAATCAGAGAACAAGATGATAAACAATTTTATAAAATTTGGAATCTATTCTATCAATGGTTAGACAATAAAACATGGTAATGAAATATGTAGATTCTTAGAAAATAATAAATATATAAAGATGTATTCTTTTCTTATTATATCTACAAAATGATTGTAGGTTAGATTTGAGATCATAATATGAACTGTCATAAAACAAATTAAGTAAAATATGATTATTTCCTGAAACATGAATAAAAGTATAGTCAAATGATCGATTAACAATGATATTAATGTATTTAATACTTGATTGAAAATATGAGAATATATACAATGTAATTGTAATTGAAGACTATGAAATGGAAGCATAAAACAATTTGTAAACCAACCGGCACACTGTATGTATATATATGGAAGATGGCTTGATGTTTTCATGTTTTGTTTGTCTATGTTCGTCTTAAAAATCAATAAAAATAAAAAAAAATAAAAAAAAATATAGAAGAGTACTGGGCCTAAGAATGCATACTTCCCAATGCATACTTCCATGTAAATGCAGTTCCATTGAGGACTACATGCTGAGTGCGATTGGTCAGTCAGTTAAAAATCCCTCAGGTGAAGTTCAGAACTATCCATTTTGAGGGTGAAACATACTATATAACTTACAAAAACAGTTGGACTGTTGAAAACATCATCTGGTCTCAAGGCAGCTGTTATAATATATGCTGTGGTTTTATTGATTAAATATTACATTTATATATTTTAAATGCTTGGATCTTCCTTTTCTTGTACAGTGAAGAAAGGTTATAAAATTTAATGTGAATGACAATGGCATGTTGAGCCATTGGGAGAGGCCAATCTAGGTTAATATTTCAGCATTCCTAAAATACTACAAATTATAACTATATGTCAGAAAAAAATCAGTTAGCCTTCATAAATCTTGATCTAAAAATGACTAATCAAATCATATTGCAAAAACAAGTGCCCATTGTGTTAATATTGTGTCTAGCATTCTTGGATATGATATATTTATCTAGATATTAGACATAGGTATTTAGTGTTTTTACTCAAAGTAGGGAGTCTGAAAACAGCTTTAGAACACTACTTAAATATTTTGGAAGAAAGTTATAGGAACTGTCCTGATTTGTGGTAACAATAGTACAAATACTAATACAAATAGTATCACTAATATAAACAATATTGGTTCACTTTCTTTTTTAAGTGATGATGAACAACCTATATATTACTTGTTTCATATATACCAAATTTTTAGGCAAATTACACATTTTTATTAGTTTAAACATGCAATAATCAATATATCCTAATCACCTTGAGAAAAATTCTACAGTATTCATTATATTAAACTACAGCTTTGGTAACTGCATTTCACCAGAAATGTTGCATTCTATTAAGTGTTTCCTTTGACATTTTATATCATTCCTGTCTGTCACCCAAGATGCCTAATATGAATTGACGTACATGGCACAAGGCCAAAGTCACTTGTCATACTTGTGATGTGCCTGCAGTAAGATCTGTCTAACAACTGGAGTTTGCTTAAATAGAGGTTAAAGCAATGATGCCTTTATGGAAAGTTTATAGAAAGTTTTCCAGATGCTCAAAATCAAACATTTGAACCTGGTTTTTCCTTTTCTTTAGAATTAATAAATAAACCTATGCAGTTATAACAGTTCATTTGGTGACCATTTACAGTTACAACAGCAATGAAAAAAGTGACATGACTGTTTTTTACACTTCATCACTATCCCTATGGGTCATGTGATCAAAATTGGCAACTAATTCATGTTTATGACAGTTGCCGTGTCTCGGGTTCATGTGATCACCTTTTTGCAACCTCTTGACAACAAAGTTAGTGGTTAAGTCAGATTCACTTAATAACTATGTTGTTAACTTGACAACAGCAGTGATTCACTTAACAACTGTTGCAAAAAAGATCATAAAAAGGGGCAAAATTCACTTAACAGTAATTTTGAGCTCAATTGTGAGCGTATATCGAGGACTACCTATATAGGTAAGCCTGTATTTTGTTTTTTGATTATATTAACTATGATATGTTCCATTATTCTTGGTTATTCTCTGTTGTTTTTAAACATTGCTTATGTTTTTATTCTGTTTTTGTTTTAATTGTTAGTCACCCAGAATCAGGTAAATGAGATGGAGGGTTATGTGTTTTTATTAAATTAATTAATGATATTCATACTCCTTAACCTTTAAATTTCTTAGATTGTCTTAAATAATGGGTAAAGTCCCAGTTTACAATGCTATCTAAACAATCCTTTAATATAAATTTATGTTACTTTCAAGAGAAAACCATTTTAAGATAATTTATAAAGGATAAATTAAGTCCATAGGATAACTGTTCAAACAAAACTTCATTTATAAAATTAAAAACAAGACTAGTTTAATAGGAACTTAAAACTAAATGTATAACACTTTGAATAGAAGCTATTCTGAAATTAAATCTCATACATCTAACAGTTTCTTTCACATTTATAAAGATGGAACTGAGTATTGGGATAGAGTTTCAAAACCAGGAGACCACTTCTGAAAAGTCTCTCAATTCTAGTTTCTGGGATTGCTCTCATCTATCAAATCTGGGATGTTCTGATGATGAGCTTGACTAAGGAATATCAAAGCCTTAAGATAAATTGCAAAATTTAAAAAGTCCTTTAAATAACCTGGACTCAATCACCATTTTAGGTTCGGCCTTGGGATGATTCAGCCTGGGGATGTAAAAGAATAGATAGCCAACAAATTACTACTTCCATGAAATTTCTTTAGAGTATTATAAATATTATAATAGAGTACAAAATAGAAAATCTGAATGAATTTTATTAATTAACATAGCTTTATTGTGATTTATCAACACTATTATATGATATATATATATATATATTATAATATGGTATTATAATATGAATAAAGATTACTTTACAATCAGCTATAAACAAAAATGAAAAATGCAAAAATTATGTAACATTCCTCTTTTACATTTCATTCATTTGTAGTGCAGTTTGAAATAAGAAGAATGTACTAGAGATAAAACTGTCTAACTTGATTATAGATAATGGACTTTAAAAAGCTTTAGATATTCTAGGGAAGAATTTTTGTAGCAGAACAGAAATATGTACTTTAAATGCAATTAAATCTTTATTATGGCCATAGACTAGCAAAATAAGGGCAGGAACAATCAGTTAAAAAGCCTAGAAAATACATTAGAATCTAAAAAAATACTTTTCCTTTCTATTTTTCTTCAATTTCTTTTCTTGCATGAATTAGGAATGAATAATGACTTAGATGTGATTTTAAGAAACAGCTAAAATATATTCATATCTGGAATTTTCAGTAAAAAGGACAAATTCAATTTTCTCCTGAAATACTGTATTTGGTTTTAGTGAAAGAATTTTAGTGAAATTCCACTTAGATCTGGTTTTAGTAAAATTCCACTTATATAGTCCTATTGCAGCTTCACCTTGGGAGGATTTTATGTAAATTATTTATTAATCCTAAACAGAGCTCCCAAATAAGAAAATTATTGATACACTATCGTTTGAAAATTTTCTCTGTTAGCCTCCCAAGATCAGAATAAAAAATCAAATTTATTATTCAATTTCAGAAATCCAATGAAGTACTTAAAGATGAGGCACTAGAAGATTTTCTATCCCCTAAACCAGGGGTCCCCAACCACCGGTCCGCGGACCGGTACCGGTCCACAGAACAAGTCCTACCGGGCCGCTGGTTGCTGGGCGCCGCCATCTTTTTTTGATGAAAAAGTGCTTCCGGTGAGCTTTTCCAGGTAGAAAGCTCACCGGAAGCACTTTTTCATCCAAAAAAGATGGCGGCGCCCAGCTGATGCCGGTACCGGGCCGCGGCGCCCAGCTGATGCCGGTACCGGGCCGCGGCATAAAAAAGGTTGGGGATCACTGCCCTAAACTCTTCAAGACATATAATGATTGTGAGGCTCATTGTTAGTAGGGCTGTTCTCCCATATAAATAATGCAAGCTGCGTCTCAATCAGATGGGAAGTCACAATTATAAAAAAGAATATAAAAAAGAAGAGTACTCAAAAAAATTACAGACCATTACATCTTATTAGAATGGGGACTAACTGTAGGCAAAACATCTTTTGAGCAAAATAGAAGAAAAAAAATCTTAGCGGAGGACCAGGCTGGATTCAGACTAGAGTATTCCACAATTATTCTCCAGCACGTTGATTGGAGAATCCACGGATGGGTTGACACATGCCTTTCTGCCCGGAGACTGAGTCCTTAATCTTTTGCCACATCCCTTGTCAACTGTCTCTTTCCCCAGTTCATGACTCAGTCTTGCCCTAAGAGGTTGTGGCAAAAGATTGGCTCACATTCTTCAGTCAGAATATAAAGTCAAATTTGAGAGTTTTTCTACTAACAGGTTTGATTCGCAACGCTTTTAAAGCACTATGGAGGCTTTTTTCTTGGCTTCTCTTCGTTCGTTGTTTTCTGTAGCCACGATCAGCTGCCAGCCTTGCTGCTTTGAAGGGTATAATTTCCTGCGTGAAGGCAGCCTGCCATTCGCCTGAGGCGCCACTAGCCCAAGTGGCGCTGTTTGAAGCACCACAGCCGCTTCAAATTTTCTATTGGTAAATTCAGTACCGTTATCTGTTACTAAGCTAATAACTTTCTGTTTCTTTTTCCTTTCAGCAAATTTTAGCCAGTTTACAAAATGCTGGTATGTTTCCATCTTTGTTTTCATTAAATAACAGAAACCATATCTGAAAAAATGATCAATTATACTTAATATATAACAGGCTCCACCTAAACTAGGTTTCTTAGGTCCAATAATAGCAGCAAAAACAACTTCTAATGTTTCACTGGTTTTGAATCCATTTACCCTATTTGCAGGAGTTATCTTACTTTTTTCTTGATTGCAAGCATTGCAATTTAAATACTTTGTACAAGGTTTTAATTTTATACCATTAAATAACTCAACAGTTTTCTTTAGCATTTTTTAATTTATATGTCTCATATGTCTATGGAGCAGATGAATACATTCATCATGAGGCTTTTTATTCTCATAAACTGAGTTAGCATTGGATAATGGTTTATTTATTATACATGATAATCGGCTTAACTCTGGAATTTCTCTCCATTCCTCTGAGGCATTTCATCTGTTATCCTACCTCCAAGAACTCCATCAAAAGGGATCTCATGGACAGGGCAATTCAACACCTCCTGGAGATCTAGGCC
Organism: Notechis scutatus; assembly: GCF_049901735.1. NCBI lineage: Eukaryota > Metazoa > Chordata > Lepidosauria > Squamata > Elapidae > Notechis > Notechis scutatus. The sequence continues at coordinate 27,947,145 of NC_142025.1, forward strand.
ATCAAACCAGTCCCAGAAAATCAATGGGGGCACGGATTTTACTCTATTGTTTTCCTTGCCTGAGGTCCTTGGGGGGGGGGTGTAGACTAATTCTGGACCTCAAAAGGTTAAACATCCATTTGACGTACAAGAGGTTCAAAATGCAAAATGCACACTCTGCACTCAATCTTGGATGGCATCAGGATGGGCAACCTCCTGTCTTCCATTGACTTGATGGAAGCATTTTTCCACATCTCCATTCCTCCCTGATACCAACAGTACCTCAGGTTTTGTTACTCAGATCATCACTTCCAGTACAGAGCCCTGCCGCTTGGCTTAGCCTCAGCCCCCAGGTCCTTTACAGAGATCCTGGCCACATGGGCCGTGCATCGGAGAACATTCCGGTGCGCCGCTAGTGCTGCCTGGACGATATCCTCATCCCATCGTCCTTGCCCCAGCTGGCCAGAAGGATCTGAAGACAACAAATCATGTTCTTCAGGAACATGGATTTTCCGTAAATTTTCAGAAAAGTCATCTGGTACCTACCACTCGACTGCTCCATCTAGGAGCAGTGATAGATACCAGGCTGTGCGAGGTCTATCTTTCCCAAGAGCAACAGGACAGTATCAAGTCCTTAATCACCCAAATCAGTATGGAACACCTTGTTCCATTGACAGTTCTCTCTCAGCTCCTGGGAAAGATAGTCTCGTGCATAGCCATCGTTCCATGGGCCCGATCACACCTAAAAATTCTGCAAGGGTTCCTCCTTACATTCCAGAGAATTTAGAGGGGTATGGGCATTTTGGAGATAATGAAAATCACAACCTGTTCTAAGGAACTTAAGCTGATATACATGCACACATTGTTCTATGATCTATCAGAATAATCTCTACTGCCCCCGAAGATGGTGCAAAGTACAGTAGCACAGTAGTTATGTTCAAATAAGATAGGTAGCACGTAAGTAAGTCAATGTGCTTCTGATAGAAAAAACATTGTTCCTCTGCTGCATGAATTGCTTTTGGATGCAATTCAAGATGCTGAAGTTGACTATTAAAATTCTATTTATCATGAGATTTATCATGAGACCAATTTTATCTGCCCATCCCACCAAATCTAATATAATGAGTATGCTATGGATTCTATCATCTAAAGAGCTACATACAAAAGGCAACAAGCCTTTTCTGATCTGGCATCCACATTGTGGAAACTTCTCCCCCAGAAATGAGATTAGATTCATCACTCCTGAATTTTCAAAGGATTCTGAAGACTTGATTATGTCAGCAGAATTTGGCAATCCCAGGGAATCGGTGAAGTGCCAATTATTTACATTATTCTATTATTATTATTATTTTGTTTAGGATTGCCTTTTAGTTTTTTCAATGTTTCAATACTATTAATACTGTTATATAATGGTTTGGGGGTAATGATTGTTTTACATTTATGTTTTATTGGATGGTTGCATGCCTTCAAAAATATTTTTCATAAAAATATCCAGAAATATTTTTGTGAGATAAGCAGCTATGTAAATTTAATTAATAAATTTAATAAATTTAATATAGGAAAGCTACTTTGCAAGTTCAGCATGCAACCTGTAAGTATACAACTTGTGTGATTTAAGAATTTGAATTGCATTTACTGTAAACTTTTATCTATAATCTATTAAAATCCATATATCTTTTAATTACATAGTAGTGATTCTGAATTTCACACTGGTAGTTGTCTTTGGTGAACACATCAGTATTGCACTACATCCTTTTTTCATTTAAGAGGGACTAGGATTACAATGGCAGAATTGAAGAGATTATACTGACTCTATTGGCTTGGGACTGTTCAATTTATCTGCTAATAACCTGCTTAATTTTATTTTTGTATCGAATGGTTCTTGATAGCAGTAAACTAATTCCAGTAACCCCATTTAATGAAAATGTGTTGATGGAACTCATATTTCACTTCACTGATTATAATGAGCTATTTCATCAAACTGTCCATGTGACACTATTAGAAAGAAAATGATAAATTTACTAATTTGTTCCTTGAAATTCAGCTTAGAATCAAAAAAGGAGAAAAACCAATGAGCACTGTAGAAAGGTAAGTTCTCTTCAGGTAAATGATATGTTTGATGTCCTTCTAACAAAAGTTCTGGCTTTTGCTACATGTAATGGAACACAAAACATGAAGTTACATTGATTAATTTTCATTGTTCAAACTAAGCAGAATGAATATATACTTCATAAGGGCAGGTTTTCTCTTGTACTTATCTTGAAAGATTATATGCTCATAACCAACTGACTTACTATTCTTGGTTTCATTATCCACTCATTTATAGGCTCATTGATTAGAAAACAAGAAGGAAGTGGCTACCATTGAACTCTGCCTTATTAATCATGACATGGCCAAATGCCTATTAGATATTCTCAGATTTTACTTATTTCAAATCTGATTTAAAATATACAAGTTGATCTGTCAATGCATAGCCATGTGTCAATAAACTGTAATACACACACACACACACACACACACACACACATCTAGCAGCTAAATAAAGCTAAAATGCAGACAGGAATGCTACAGGTCAGAGTAAAACTGAAGATATAAATGAAATTATAAATTATTATAAATAAAGTGATGTCTTTCACAAGGTAGAGGTTTATAATTATTTGTAATCATAGGAAAACTGATAAAGGAACAATTTACTGTCAATTCCCTAGTATTTCTGTTAAGAAAAAAAATGTTGGTGCACTCGGTTGCTGCAGCTTTTCGCTCTCTAGTTTGGTGTGTGTATTTGGTGATATATGTATCTGAGTCTTGTTGCGTGGGGGAGGTTTACAGCCAACAAGAACTAATATGCTATGGACTACAGTCTGCTAGAGCTATTGTGTCGGATTTTCAGAGGACTCACAGTATTCCTGAGGAGATAGCAAGACCACCAGGATCTCCATGGATTGTAGTGGGATCATTTAAACGGCGCAGACGGTGCAGAGAGAGAAGGCGGAGGAGGGGCTGCAGAGCAGGAGTTTTAACTCGCTTAAAAAGACAGACACACAAACCATCATTGCCAAGTATCTTTCTCTCAAACGCTCATTCACTCCTCAATAAAATGGATGAGATTAATCTGATGGCAGCGAGCAATCACATGATAAAGGACTGCTGTGTGATAGTTATTACAGAGAGCTGGCTTCACTCAGCTATTCCCGATGTCTCACTACAACTGGCATGTCATACCATCCACCGACAAGACCGTAATAAGGACTCTGGTAAGACTAAAGGAAGTGGACTTTGTTTATATGTTCATAATAACTGGTGCACCAACAGCCGTGTTATAAACAGGTACTGCTCTCCTGATTTAGAGATGGTGACAGTCATGTACAGACCCTTCTATCTACCTAGAGAACTGACAGTGGTGATTTTTACAGCTGTTTACATACCTCCTGATGCAAATATTAGTACTGCACTTGAATATTTGCATATTACAATAAATAAACAACTTAAGGCTTATCCTGATGGGGCTCATATAATAACTGGTGATTTTAATAAGGCATGCTTAAAGACTGTATTTCCCGAATTTACTCAGTATGTGACATGTGCCACCAGAGGAAACATCACACTTGATCATGTATATTCTAATGTAAAGCATGCATATAAAGAAGTGTCCCTTCCACATCTGGGACTTTCAGATCATTTATCACTGTTCCTTATACCAGCCTATACCCCCCTCAGAAGGAAAACTAAGCCTGAAATCAAACTCATCAAGATCTGGCCAGAGGGAGCACTTGAGCAGCTGCAGGATTGTTTCTCAAATACTAATTGGAATTTATTTGAACAAGAGGATTTGGAGGAATATACAAAAACTGTACTGTTTTACATCTTGACCTGTGTGGATATGGTTACTGTGAATAAGCACATCCAGATTTTTCCAAACCAGAAGCCTTGGATGAACAAGGATGTGCATTTACTTCTCAAGACATGTGATATGGCATTCAGGTCTGAGGACAGGGTTTGGTATAACAAGGCAAGAGCTGAACTGAGGCGGGACATCAAGGAGGAAAAAGACTATAAAAGGAAGATTGAGGACTACTTCAAGAGAATTAAACACATCACTAATTACAGGGGCAGCAGCCCCATATCGATCAATAAGGACAGATCACTGGCAGAAGAATTGAACTGCCCAATTCGAACTGAATAGGTCTTCGAACACATTGCCTCTACAAACCTCAACTGTTCACAGTACAAGAGCATGATGTGAAGCAGGTGCTTAGAGCAGTGAATGTAAAAAGGCTGCTGGCCCTGACGGGATACCTGGGAAGGTACTCAAAGCATGTGCTGACCAGTTCACAGGTGTGTTTTCAAATATTTTTAACCTTTTTCTTACACAAGCCATTGTCCCATCTTGTCTCAAAACTTCCATTATTATTCCAGTTCCCAAAAAGCCCTCTCCTGATGCCCTCACACCCATAATTATGAAGTGTTTTGAAAGACTGGTCTTAAAATATATACAGGATTACCTCCCATCAAACCTTGACCCATACCAGTTTGCCTATCAGAATAACAGATCCACAGAGGATGCTATTGCCATGGCTCTCCACGTTGCACTGAAACATCTGGAGCATAGTGGGAGCTATGTAAGGATGCTTTTAGTTGATTACAGCTCAGCTTTTAATACCATCATTCCGGATATACTGACTAAGAAGTTGCTAGAAATGGGCCTCTTCTCTCACATCTGCTGCTGGATAAAGGACTTTCTTACTAACAGACCCCAAACTGTTAGGATTGGCAGCTATTTTTCTTTCACTCTTGCTCTCAGCACTGGCTCTCCACAGGGTTGTCTGCTGAGTCCCCTTTTGTATTCACTTTACACCTATGACTGCACTCCCTCATCCCACTAACTCTATAATAAAATTTGCAGACGGCACCTTGTTGATGGGACTCATATCAGGAGAAGACGAGGCGGCCTATAGGTCAGAGGTTCTCAGACTGGTCTTGTGGTGCAAGAGTCATAACCTCGCCCTGAACATCAAAAAGACCAAAGAATTGATTATAGACTTCAGAAGATGCAAAGCAGAGCCTCTTCCACTATATATCAATGGAGATTGTGTGGAAAGAGTTTATAGTTTTAAATTTCTAGGAACTCATATTTCTGACAACCTTTCTTGGTCGGTTCACACTATGGCCACTGCAAAGAAGGCCCAACAGCTCCTGCACTTTCTGAGGCTGCTGAAAAAAAGTGGTCTGGGTGAGAAGTTGCTGGTTACTTTTTACCGTTCTACCATCGAGAGCATTTTGGCATACTGTGTAACGGTGTGGTATGCTGAATGCTCTGTAGTGGATAAGAAGATGCTCCAGAGAGTTATAAACACAGCACAAAAAATCATCGGTTGCTCTCTTTCTTCTTTGGAAAAGATTGCGAAGACCAGATTACTCTCTAGAGCACTAAAAAATCTCCACAGACCATTCTCATCCTGGACAGTCATATTTCAAACTGTTACCATCAAGGAGGCATTATAGGTGTTTTAAAATGAGGACTAATAGACTGAGAAACAGTTTCTTTTCCAAGGCAATAATTGTCTTGAATCAAACAATGCATATGTGATTTAGCCCTATGTACATAATGGCATTTTTAAACTATCTAACTTACTATATGTTTTAGATAGGTTTTAGACTAGGTTTTTAATTATTATTATTTTAATTATTTTAATTTTTAAATACTCTGTAGTGTGATTGTGATGTGGTGTTTGGGGCACTGTGCTGGAGTAACTTTCAAATTTCATTGTATTTGTAGAATGCAATGACAATAAAGGTATTCTATTCTATTCGAAGAAGGAAACAATAGACAAAACTTGTATACCAGTAAATTATTTTCCCTTCCCAGTTTTTCTCTCATTTTTCCCTTACTGTCTTCTTTCTGAGAGCATCTTCTAGGCATAAATCTCAAACCATACAAAAAATAAAAACAGAATATTTTTAATTTCCCGTTCTTGCATATCAAGATGTCTTTGACAAAGCTATGCATAGACATGATTTGGACTCACAAATGAGAATCCCAGCTATGGTTCCAAGTCACACCTTATGCATTAGAAGATCCTGTGGAAGGCTTATGCATTCAAAGATCCTGTTCTAAATTTTAGAACAATCCAGAGCTTGGTGCAGACGTGTGGTGCGCGCGTGGGGGGGCAGTACGTATTGTCTTCTGGGTGTTGGTCCGTAAGCCTGCGTGCAATTTTCGGCATGGGAGTCGAAAAAGGTTAACCACCAACTAGAGGTTCGTAAGGATTTATATGTAAATAGCAACATGGTCGTTTATTGTTCTCTGGCCCAATCAAAAAGTATTCAATAGAACCAAGCAAATAAATTTTTAAATTAGTTCTTCCCAGTTTTCAACTTGATGAAAAAAAATTCCTCTTAAAAGTTCTTGCAGTGATAGGTGCTGAAATGCTTTATTCTTGTACAAACATAGCTGTGAAATGGCCATATTTAATTATGAGGTGTGAATATCTTGCCTTTCATTGTATGGTAGCTGTCCAGTAGTTTAACATGGAAATTTCCTAGTTTCCAGTTCTTCAGTTAAACTGATATGTGTGTTTTTTCAATCAAAAAAGATGAAAATGACAGTAACAAGCTCAGTAATGGTTCAGTAACGCAGAATTCATTTCTGTAGATTTAGCAAATCTAGTTCCATGGAAATCTGCGAGCAATTTCTTTCAATCTTTATTTAGAGGATCTGAAGAAAATACTGAGCACGAGGCAGAATCAAAGCATCCTGGCATTGCCAAGATTCAAATGCAAAACCATTTTAAACTTGTATTGATTGGACTGGCTTTCCAATCCCGTTACAGTACCTGAGTTGCAGATACTGAACATATGTTGATGAAGATTCTTGATCATCTAGATAGAGTTGTCTGGAAGTTGAGTCAGGGCAATTGGACTTCTTTTATTTTATTTTCCTGTTGGTTTGAGACATTTCACTGCTTATCCAAGTAGCTTCATTTTGAGCAAGTTGGTTGGGGGAACTCCATATATATCCTCCAGGGTGGTTTCATTTCTCTCCTAACCTGAATAGGCTTGTTAGGTGATTAGGCAGAGTCTAAATACTACATAATATTTAGGTGACTGTCACTGCTATTTGTGCTATTGTTACTATAATAATGCATTTTATGTAAATTTATTGAATTTTTAAAAGTTTTATTAATAATTACATATACATTAAATATAATTTATTGTTGTGTTTTCTGTTCACAGTAAAGATTTTGATTTGATATTGAATATAGAGAAAATGAGCACATATTTATGTATATATACTCTCTCCCATTAAATTGATAAGGGGTTGTACAGTGTATTTCTGCTATTCTTATTTTTCTTCCAGAGGGGGGGAAAGCTGATTAGATTCTTCAAAGTCACAGTAAATAATTTATACCTGTAATTATTCTTTCATATTCACATGCAGACTACTCATAAAGTCTGCAGGTTTATTGTGTTTGATATAAAATATTGTACTGGAGCCCAATCCATAACAGCCACAGGAGATTGGTTCAAGACATTATAAGCTATAACCTGTAAAAGGGCCTCTGCATTATTTTATCTTACAGAGGCATATAGAAATTTAACAGGTCTAGTCCAGAGTTTTAGTTAATAATAAATGATATGGGGCAACATTCCCAATGTGTAAAATTTCTAATGTTTATGATCACATTTCTCAAAATTTGCAAATAGATTCAAAATGCCAACATATTTGGAGAAGCCATGATGGAGAAGGCTTATACAAGGAACTGAGCTATGAATTAGGCAGTTCCTTCAGTTTTCATTCATGTTCCCAGGCCTGTGGTTAGAGAGCCTTTGGAGTTCCTGTTACATTTCCCACCCTAAATGTAGGGCGGCTATCTGAGTTGTCATGTTGCTTTAGTTCTATGGTTTGAAACTTAAGTATCAGACATATTATAAATCATCCAGCAATTTTTGGAGGTGCATAATACATAACTCTAATCTGAATTATGTGTAATTCAGCTGATTTTATAACACTAACTAAAAGATTTATTTAAGTAACTACATGATAAACATTGGCAAAACATTGTACTTGGGAAAAAGTGTTACTGATAATCCTTAACTTATGACCATTCATTCAGCAACCATTCAAAATTATGACTGTGCTGAAAAAAATAGACTTACAACTCACAGTAACCAGAGTTGTAGTGTTTGTCTGGTCACATGATCAAAATTCAGGCACTTGACAACCCATCCTCACTTATGATCACAGAAGCTCTGCAATTCCCACTCTCTTATCTTCTTCCCCCCACATCTAACCCCTTTAGACCAGTGGCCCGCAACCTTTTTTGTGCTGCGGCCCGGTACCGGCATCACAAAATGATCCGCGGCCCGGTACTGGCATCAGCACGCATGACAAGGCAAGGCGAGCCAAGCAAACGGCCAGCCAGCCGTCCCCCGCTTCTCCCCACCACCTTCAACTCCTCCTTTGTACCTTTGTCGATGGGCTTCGCTTTGGGACGGCTTTGGGACGGTCGCTCGGCTCGCCTTGCCTTGGGTGCTGAAAGAATCCTCGCGCCTTAGTTTCGTTCGAAGCCCCCCCCTTCGATGAAATAAAGGCGCGAGGATTCCTTCAGGACCCAAACGCCGCTTTCCAACCGGAAAAGCTCACCCGGAAGCACTTTCTCATCAAACAAGATGGCGGCGCCCAGCAAACCGGTGGCCCGGTAGGAAATGTTCCACGGACCGGTACCGGTCCGCGGCCCGGTGGTTGGGGACCCCTGCTTTAGACCACCCTACACCTTACCTTTGAAGGCAAAAGGAGAAGAGAAAGGAGAAAGATGGTTAGACAAAGCCATCAGTGCACTCAATGAATATGAGCAAACTCTCAGAGACAATAAAAGGCAGGGAGGCCTGATGTGCTATGGATCATGAAGACTTGAACAAAAATAATACCCTTCCATGAGAATGGTAAGACTAGCAAGTTGCAGTATTCATTTGCACACCGGCATTCATTTTGCTCCCCACAAGCAGCAGTATCAGTCTGCTGCATTTGTAATGCAAACACAGGGACAATATATATATTTCTTTCTGGGTGAACAGGATACCTTGACTCAATGAGATCATTGCAAAGTTCATCAGTACTACTCTGGAAATTTTACTATTTAGATAATTGCCATGTTAGAAGAAAGTACACCTCCATCCAGTTATACTATAAAGTATAGAAGATGAATAATATGAAACATTTTTTTAATTTTTTTTTTTACTATAGTCGAATAAAATGTAGATTAATGACTATTATGACAATATATACTTAATATAAAACAAAACCTAATCTCAACATGACAAATTGAATACAGAAGGCAACTAGTTGCTGCTGGTTCCAAAGCATAAATCCAAAGCACAAGAATATCTGGATATTGATCATAAAGCTTATTTATATAAACTGTTAGGCCACTGGACTGCCTACCTCAATAGCAATACAAATATTTTACAGATCCCTAAATTCAAGTTGGAATAACCCAAAAATAACAGAACATAAGCAAGATTGTAAAATAAGAAACCTTATGATTTTACAGAGAGCAAGAGATGAGGCAAGGAACTCACAGACTTGAGTAAAGATAAAAGGCGTTAAGCTAAATTAAAGATCTTTAACTTCATCCACTAAGAAAAAGGCTGTTCTTTTAATATTATGTTGGGAAACTGGACTAAACTTTTCGTGGAGGGCAAGAGCCTTTGAGATCAGGATCAAAATACCAAGAGGCTTTGTATATGTAAGTGGCAGATACCCCTTCCTCTCTTTCTTTTGGATTTTGTAACCCATAGTTGTTTTGTGTATCACCTTCTAATAGCAAAAATCTATGCTCCCCATTTTAAATAAACCAATTATGATCAAAGTGATATCTAGGAATATTAAAAAGTATTTGGGTGCTATATTTAGGGCACCCATCCCTATTCCGACAGTCAACAGGCAGCTAATGTGATGCAGGATTTTGCTTACCAAAATGGCTGGGGCGGGATCCTTATTTTAGAAGAGATACAGATCAAATTCATTTAATTTAGAAATGATAAAGTACTGCCGTTTCAGATATTCCTATCAAAATGTCATCCTTTGTCAGGAATATAAAAGATTGTACCTTCAGATTCCATCCAACTGTGGAAACTGCTATTTTAATAATTGTCAATCAACCTAAGCTTTCTGAACTCCTACTTGAATAATTCTGAACTGGCTGGATCATTATATTAAATATAATGCACAATGTGTCTGCCTAATGGTGCAAATCTAGTGTGGCTCTTGATCATGAAGCAAACTGAATAAAGACTTAGCCATCTGCATTATCTGCTCAACTTCCAGTGTGCCTGCAACAAATCTCTGTAACAAAATCAAAGTCTTGATATATTCCTCAGTGTCTCGGCAGTCAATAATGTTCTCATTAAAATAACTAATGTTCTTATGGTTGCTTGAAACACTTTATTGGTCTTCAAAGCTAACTTACACATTTGCAGGAGTAAATTAATTGTAACAGTGTTTGAGTTGAAAGTACCTCATTTACTCATGACCTCCTGAGACTTGATGGTCAATGCCTCTAAATCTAATCTGAAAAGGAATTATATGAAAGCTAATGATTTTAGCAGTTAAATCTCCATCTTCAGGTTTTACAGATAATCAATTATTTGACTGATAGAATTTCAAGAACTATTAACTATTAACTATTAACTAGAGGATAATTGTTAAAAACTGTTATGGGACGAAAGGACATCAATTACTGCTATAGTATATATTGCTCTTTCATAGGGCTATGTATGTTTATTTTTAGCTTCCTTTCATTGTACCCAGGCTAGTGCAGTTAAAACAGTGTTTGTGAAGTAATTTTCGAATATGATTTTAATTAATAAAATTTAGATCTAAGTAACAGGGGACTTATAATATTAAGTGTGCCCACAAGTTATATATGCAAATTAATGTTAATATAGGTTTAGGCTCTTTTTTCTCTTAAAACGGCAATCTGGGAAGAGTAAATAAATGTTTCTATAGAAATTGGTAACCCATTGTTAGGCCCAGTCAACCCTCAGCCTTATTTTAAAAGACAATTCTATAAGCATGCTTTGTAAAGAGAGAGACAAGAAGAGACAGGGAGGAAGAGAAGGAAAAGATGAAAGGACAGTAGAAGGAAATGCAAGAGGTTAGTGGGAAAATGTATCCCTACCGTTCTGTCTCTGGCCCTGCTGTTTGCTTCAACTATTCAATCAACTCTTACTGGGCTTCAAATACAATATCCCTGACAAAATGTGACCTTAAAACTGGGCTTCAAATACAATATCCCTGACCAAATGTGACCTTAAGGTGGGGGAAACTCTGTCCACTATTGGTGTGTAGAAGGGGAGGACAATCCCTGAAAATTAGACTAATAAGAGGCTGCATGCATTGTTTATTTGATGGAAAATGAATTTCCCAAATACTTCCTGAAAACTGGAAGAGAGGAAGTGGTTGGATGTCAGTTGCTGAAAACAACTGAAAACAAACAAATGGACAAGAAATAAAAATAGCTTCATAAAGATAGCACTGCTGAAGAGGCCTCTGGAGCAGGTCACCGACCTCAGGGACCACCAAACTCATAATTTTAAATCCCAAGGACCACTAACCAGTTCTCTGGGTGTGGCCTAATTTGTGGATGTGTCTTGGTGGTCATGTGACTGGCTGGGCATGGCTTGTATGTAAATATTATAAATATATAAATATTGATTTTTTTATGAAAAAAGAGCAACTTTTACCCAAAATCAGGCAAAGCAGGCAGGCAGATTGAGTTGCTCACAGAATCACAGATTCATTCAGAAATCTATCAATCTGCCATCAGCTAGCTCAGTCTGTCACATAAAATTTGCTAGCAAGCAAACTCATAAAATTAACTCACAACACACCATGTATGTAAATATTGATTTTTTTATATATTAAAAAAGAGCAACTTTTACCCAAAATCAGGCAAAGCAGGCAGGCAGATTGAGTTGCTCACAGAATCATTCAGTGATCTATCTGCCATCGGCTAGCTCAGTCTCTCAAATTTGCTTGCCATGAGTCTGCACTGAATAACAGAACTTTCAGTCCTAAGGGAGGTTCAGTTGCCAAAGATCTAAAGACTAGCTAGAAAGCAAGAAATCCAACCATTTCCTGCTTCCTAGCTAATCTAAATCTCCCAGCACAGCAGAACAGCTGATGGTCGGAAAAAGGAAAAATAGCAATTTAGCAGGGAAGTTTGCGGGGTAAGGAGTGCGTGAGCGGGGAGGGTTCCTGCGGGCCTTGTGTTTCTGCACAGCCTGGATTAATTGCTTTGGGGGGGTGCTCTGGGGGTGAGATTTCTCTGCGGTACACCAAAATTTTCTCCCGGCCCACCAGTGGCCCACTGGATGGCGACCACTGCTCTGGAGATTATCCTCTTCAGCCACCTGGAAAAGATGGGCTCATCCCTTCCATTATGAATTGTAATATCTAAATGCAGCTCTTGTTTTCTTTCCTTCTCTGCCCAGTTATTTTCTCTAGTTGCTCAACTTGATTCAATTTTGTCCGTTTCTTTCTCTTCCTCTTAGTGCAGTTATCTGTTTCTTCAGCCTATCTCTATTCCATTTTCTTTCCCCTATTCTGTTTTGCTTTTTCTGTCCAAAGAAGTAAAGGAAATATTACTGTATGCATGTAGTGTGCATGTGAATGTGAATACATGTGCATATAAAAAGGTGTAACGTGCACATATTGATTGGATATATATTCCATGTTGCCAATTCTAAGTATTTTGAGAATTATATATGTACATACATACATAAACATATCTATGTACTCTTTTGAGGATGTCTTAATTCAATTGGGGTAAGCATAAGATATATAATAACTTCTAGGCAAGATAAATGGCATATAAATGTAATAAATAAACACGTAAATAAATAAACTTCTGTACATCAAGAAAAATTGAACAGCATTAATGAAGAATATATTTTTTAAATTTTAGCTGAGAGGACCAACTGGCCCCGCCCCACCCCTCCCAGGAGTCCCCACGTGCCCTGTTCTGGCTCCCAGGTAAGTGGAGGGAGACCTCTTAGGTCCAAAACAGGGTACGGGGGGGTGCGGTGTGGAAATTTTGAGTAGTCCGGAGAACCGGCAATACCACCTCTGACTGGCCTTGCCCCCATCTATTCCCTGCTTCCCGAGTCCCAGCTGATTGGCTGGCTCTTCTTTTGTTGCTCTGCACAGGACAACGGAGCTGGAAAGCAGGTTAGTGGGGTAGGGAGGGAATGGGATTTTGCAGTATCCTTCCCCTGCTACATCCCCATGCCACACTGACCAAGCCATGCCCAGAACTGGTAGTAAAAAATTTTGAATCCCATCACTGGATTCAAAATTCTATTACTGGAGGGAGGGAGGGAGGGAAGGGATAAAGAAAGTGTTCTGTACAAGTCAATTTACATACTCGTAGCCCCGCGTCGCGATTGGTTAAAAGCGGCGGCCGGATTGGTCGGCGAGCCGCACTGATTGGCCCGTTGCGAATCCCCGCGATTGGTGGAAACTAATCGCGGGAGATTCAGCGGTGTCATTGGCAGCGCCACCGCTGCCTCGGAAATAAAAAGCCGCAGTTTTCCCCTTCAAGCTTAAGCTGTATCAGGAGCCAATAAAGAGCTGAAACCAAGTCACTGACTCCGAGCTTCCTTTCTCGACGGACACGACACTGGTGACGAGGATGGGATCAGAGAATAACCACCGAGCACGTGTCCCGAGGAAGACAAAGACCCGACGAGATGGCCAGCATGACCCCACCAGCACCCTTCAACCCCGCTACCGAGGACTGGGAATCGTACACGGATAGATTCCTGATGTTCCTCGAAAGTAGCAATTTGAAGGATGCGAACGAAGGCAGAAGAAAAGGGCCGTCTTCCTCACACACTGCGGGCCCGCAGTGTTTAAGATGGCCAAAGCCCTCGCGAAGCCCGAGGACGTGAAGGCGATGGACTGGGCCGATCTCGAGCCACTCCTTCCGGAACCACTACGCCCCCGCTGTGCCCATCCTCATCCGGCGGATGAGTTCTATCGGCGAACCAGCGGCAGGACGAGAGCATTAGCGACTTTATAGCCGCCTTGCGAGACCTAGGGGGATGCTGAGTTCAGGGACCTGGGCGATGTCCTCCGAGACCGCGTGGTCCTAGGCCTCAGGGATCAGGCACTAAAAAGTCGACTGATGGCAAAAGGCAACATCGACCTCGGGGACGCCCTGGCCGAAGCTTCCGCAGCGAAGCCACCCGGAAGTCAGCAGCCAGACTTCGGAGGGCAGACAATGGGGACCACACTGAAACCCCGAGACGAGCCGACGAGAAACCACCACACACCACGGGGACCTGGACTCCGCCTCCGATACCACGGACGAGGAGGAGACGTCCACCGACTACAGACAGGACGGGACCGGCGAGATCAACGGGTCGTAAGTCGGGAACCAGTGCGCCGGGTGCGGGGAAATCACCTTCGATCAGAGTGCCGTTTATCGACGCGATCTGCCGGCATTGCAACAAGAAGGGCCACATCGCCCGAGTCTGCCGACTCAAAAGACACACAGCCCCGCCGGCGAGAACCAAGCAACCGGGGACGAGACGACACCCCCGAGAACCAGAGATCGCCAAGCCGACTATCGCTGGAACCGAGACAACCGAGGACGACGGAGCGGGAAGGCCGCCAGAGAGAAGAAACCCACCAGACGGTCACCATCGGCCATGCCGAAACCACGGATGCCCGGAAGGTCTACGTGGAGGTGAGCATCGAGGGCGAGCCATGCCGGATGGAGGTAGACTCCGGATCCTACCTCTCCATGGTCGCCTGGAAAGAACTCAAGCGCCTGGTGCCAAACATCCAGAAAAGAGGACTGGAGAACCAGAAGCTGATTATCAAGGACTATCAGGGGAACCGCATCCCGTCATTGGGACCGGACAGTTCGAGGTGACTTTCAAAAACCGCACCGCGAAACTTCCCCTGACTATCGTGGACCGGAACCGACCCAGCCTCTTAGGACTCCAATGGTTCGCGCCACTCGGGATCGAGGTCACGGGAGTAAACCACACCACAGAGGCCGACTGGGAGCAGCAGCTGGCGAGGACTTCAAGAAGTATTCGACGGCACCCTAGGCAAGTACAAAGGGCCCCTATCTCTTTTAGCCTAGACCCAAATGTCATCCCCCATACGCCTAAAACCCAGACGGGTGCCTTTTGCACTCCGGAAGAAAATAGAGCGAGCAGATTGACAAGCTCGTCAAACAGGGGTTTTGCAGCCAATCGACCACGCCCGGTGGGAGACCCTATAGTCACCCCAGTCAAACCAGATGGGTCAGTAAGGATCTGCGGGGACTATAAGGCCACCCTCAATTGCGCCCTGCAACAAAGCGCCTACCCCGTCCCAGTAGTGCAACACCTATTACACTCGCTGGGGGGGCAAGGTCTTTGCGGCTCGACCTGGCGCAAGCCTATCAGCAACTGCCGGTCGATGAAGAAACCGCCGAGGCGCAAACAATAGTCACCCACCGGGAGCGTTTCGTTGTAACCGACTCCAGTTTGGAGTCAGCGTAGCCCCAGGAATTTTCAGAGCCTCATGGAGAGACTGCTGCGAGGAATCAAGGGGGTGGTTCCCTATTTTGACGATGTATTGGTGTCGGCAGCCAACCAGGAGGAACTAGAGGGTCGCCTAAGGGAGGTACTAGAAAAATTCAAAGGGGCCGGGCTAAAGGTGAAGAAAGAAATGCCAGCTATACACAGAGCAAGTCGAGTTTCTGGGGTACCTCCTAGACCGACATGGCATCCACCCAACCGGAAGCAAGGTCAAAGCCATAAAGGAAGCCCCCACACCCAAGAACAAAACAGAGCTGCAGGCATTTCTGGGACTGCTAAATTTTTACAATGTGTTCTTGCCCCAAAAGGCGACGCGGCGGAGCCTTTGCATAGGCTCCTGGACAGGACGGCCAAATGGACCTGGGGAAACGGGAGGACACCGCATTCAAGAATACCAAAGACCTGCTCACCTCGGATGCCGTTCTCATTCAGTATAATGAGACCCTACCCATCGCCGTCACATGCGACGCCTCACCATTTGGCGTCGGCGCCGTCCTCAGCCATACACTTCCAGACGGAAAAGAAGCACCCATCGCTTTCTTTTCAAGAACACTCAGCAAACCCGAAAGAAACTACAGCCAATTAGATAAGGAGGCACTGGCCATCGTCGCAGCAGTAAAGAAGTTCCACGAGTACCTCTACGGCCGCGATTCACCCTCATCACAGACCACAAGCCGCTGCTGGGCATCCTGGCGGGGAACAAGGCCACCCCGAACATCCTATCCCCCAGGATGACAAGGTGGTCTGAGTTCCTCGCCGCCTACGACTACCGGCTCACACACAGACCCGGTAAGGCGATCTCCCATGCAGACGCGTTGAGCCGCTCGCCGCTTCCCGACCTGAGGCGAGCGATCCAGCTCCCACGGCGGCCACCCTCAGCATAGAGACATTGCGGACCTACCCATAACCGCGTCAGACATTGCCGAGAGACTAATAAAGACAAGCGTCTGGCGCGGGTATTACATTGGGTAGAAAAGGGATGGCCAGAGAAAGACAACGATGAAGCATTCAGGACATTCCGAAACCGGCAAACAGAACTGTCACTACAGAAAGGTTGTTTGCTATGGGGGGACAGGGTGGTCATACCAGAAAAAACTGCAAGGGAAGGTATTAAAATTATTACACGAAGGGCACCCGGGGATTGTGAGGACTAAGGCTTTGGCCAGAAGCTATGCTTGGTGGCCAGGTATGGACAAGGAGATCGAGGCCTGGGTAGCCAAGTGCTCGCGCTGCCAAGAAACCAGACCAAATCCCCCGCAGCACCAATATTAGAATGGGAAACGCCCAGGGGACCATGGTCGAGACTCCATATAGATTTTGCCGGGCCCACAAAGGGAACACATTCCTCATCACGGTGGATGCTTACTCCAACTGGCTGGAGGTAAGCAACATGAAGACCACCACAACAGATGCGGTAACCAAGGTCTTAAACAAACTCTTCGCAACCCACGGTCTCCCGGATGTCATCGTGTCAGACAACGGACCCCAGTTCACCTCGCTGGAATTGAAAGATTCCTAGCGGAGCGAGGCATACGACACGCACTGACAGCGGCAGGCGCATCCGGCGGCCAATGGTAGGGCAGAACGGATGGTTCAATTTACAAAAAGAACCCTCCAAAAGATCGAACACGGGACATACAAGAAAAAATAAATAAAATGCTCCTAATACAACATATCACCCCAAACACAACGACTAACAAAAGCCCGGCAGAATTACTAATGGGGAGAAAACTAAGGTCACCACTCGACAGACTACACCCCACATACAACCCGGAAAAACCCCGGACTCATCTAGCAAGCACCGGGTTTTTGCACCAGGCGACGCAGTCTATGCAAGAAACCTTACGGAGACCCACTATGGGTACCGGCAACTATAACCAACTGACAGGACCCCACTCCTACGGTTACAGACAACCGACGGACAAACATGGAAACGCCACATCGATCAAATAAGATCAAGAACAAAAAACACAACCGACACGCAACCAAACACAGGCGACCCGATAACACAAACCAAGAGGGGAGGGAAGATACAGGGGATCAAATAGGAAATAACCAGCAATACTCACCAGTCAACAGCCAGCCCGAAGTCTCACCAGGAAGGAACAGCCAGGCCAGCTCAACCAGCCCGGAAAGACCAGGCAGGAGCGGCGAAAGTCGCAGCTCGACCAACCCGGGTAGACCGGGAGGAGCTGCAACAAGAGGCCCAGCGACACCTTCCAGGGGTTCCATCGACAGGGCCAAGAGAAACAGAAGTCCCGACCGAACCGGCCGGGAGCCAAACAACAACTAAGCTGCGCAAGTCAAGTAGACAAGTCGAAGCCCGCCTACCTACGGGACTACGTTACGTAGGACCGAACCAAGAGGGAGGGTGTTCTGTACAAGTCAATTTACATACTCGTAGCCCAGCGTCGCGATTGGTTAAAGCGGCGGCGACCGGATTGGTCGGCGAGCCGCACTGATTGGCCCGTTGCGAATCCCCGCGATTGGTGGAAACTAATCGCGGGAGATTCAGCGGTGTCATTAACCGCGCGACCACCGCGGCTCGGAAATAAAAAGCCGCAGTTTTCCCCTTCAAGCTTAAGCTGTATCAGGAGCCAATAAAGAGCTGAAACCAAGTCACTGACTCCGAGCTTCCTTTCTCGACGGACACGACAGAAAGAAAAAGAAAAAAATAGGGAGGGAGGGAAGGGAGAAAGAAAGAAAGAGGGAAGGGAGAAAGGGGAGGGAGAAAGAAAAAGAAAGAGGGAGGGAGGGGAGAGAGAGAGAAGGAAAGAAAGAAAGAGGGAGGGAGGGGAGAAAGAAGGAAAGAAAGAGGAAAGGGAGAAAGAAAGGAAGGGAAAGGAAAGTGAATGAGATGGATGGATGGATGGACGGAGGGAGGGAGGGAGAAACAAAAAGGAGAAGAAGGAAGGACCATAAACCCTGGCACTAGATGCAGCTTCAGAGGATGCTTTGAAACAGCACAACAATCCAGAGCTGGAAGGGACTTCAGAGGTCATCTAGTCCAACCCCCTGCTCCAGCAGGAGACATTATATATTCTTGGTTATTTTGTTTTTTTAACCACATAGCCACACCCACCCAGTCACATGACCACATAACCATGCCCACCAAGCCACGCCCACAGAACCAGTAGTAAAAAAATTGAATCCCACCACTGGCTGAGATACTTGTTACAGAAGTAATGAGCCACTTAAATAATTTAATCTGCCAAATTCAATAGGCCAATCATTAGCACTCAGTCTAAATTATCTCCCAGGTTTGTTGTAGAAACTAAATGAGCAAAGTGAGACAAATGGATCTTAAATTATTTGGTGAAAAGGTACATCACATTTACCTGAGGTGTGTACAATATTTAGAATTTTCATTGCACTAGCATTTTTTTTATCACTCAATACTTACAACTTTCTATTAGAAATAACACCTACAATATTGAATAAACTTTTTTGCAATATAAGTTCAAGAAGCTTCACTTGGGGTTATAACAGTGCATTCAAAGCTTTGTAGCACAAACCTTTTCAAAATACCTTAGATTTGATTAATTTGTGCATGCATAGATGTTCTTCTGCAAACTACCCAAGTGCCAAATGCAATTGACCTACATCTGGAGCTGAATGAATTTACAGAGACTAGGAATTTACTGACTGATTAACTGTACCTTCATTTTAAACTAGATGGAGACTTCAAGAATAGGTAAGATTTGTATATGGCAAAAGCTGAAGCAAGAGCCAAAACAGGAAAGGAACAATTTGACTTCTTAAGCTCATAAGTCACTTAAAATATCATGAAATGAGGACGTGTAAATCCTCCAATCAGAATGTTATTATTAATCCAAGCCTTTTCTTAAAAAAAAATCAGACTGATCAAGTACAAAAGGTAGAAGGAGAAACATTTTTCCAATAGCAACTTTTCTTTTTTCAACTACCATTCATTTTTAATGTATTCTAGCTGACAAGAATCTGTTTGTCATGTAGGTGGTCCCAGTTCAGGCGACATCAAACAAGGAGAAACAAGAACAAATGTAACAAAAAATTCAGAAATGAAGTGTAAATAATATGAAATATGGACAAAATAACAGGAGTTATTTTTTATATTTCAAAAATGAAATACAATTATTTCCCTTCTTACTCTAGCATTGCCATTGTTACCACCCAGTTCATCAGATCCTTCACTGCCAAAATAAGAGTTTAAAAGAGCAGAGCCTCAGCTGCTGAAATTTGTCCATTCCTTCATTGTAAAGAAATATAGCTTACTTTATTTTAGAAGATGTTTATGTCATCCCCATCAAAGATATTTTGCACTTATTTGAAAATCAGCTGGTATAACCCCTCATCTCAACAAGTGATTCTAGATGGCTTTTATATTAAATAAAAATAAAAACAAAAATTGTAAAAATAATTTCAAACCTAAATATAAAAATCAAAGTGCTCATCAGCTAGGAAAATAACAAATTTTAACACAAATTTTTATGCAAATCTAACAGTATAGGGAGATGAGTGGCATAAAAATGAGAGAGAGGGAGAGGGAGAGGGAGAGAGAGAGAGAGAGAGAGAGAGAGACAGACAGACAGACAGACAGACAGACAGACAGACAGACAGAGAAACACAGACAGACAGACGGCAGTATCAGGGCCATCTTAATCTCCAGAGGAAGAATGCTTCATATGGTAACAACTACAGCAGAAAATGCATGCTTTCTCAGCCAACTGGCATTCCATAGCTGAGGAGACCCTAAGCATAATTAGCCTGCTGGAGCGGACAGGTAGAACAAATCAGGAGGAAACAGTCCCACAATAATCCCTTAAATTCTGTCCATCTATTAAACTTATCAGTCAATACCTGAAATGGATTCAGGCTATGAAATTGTATTTTTCCTTCCCAATGTAACAATCAACTTCACACACCAAAACACAAATATCGACAAATATTCTAAATATTTTAAAAAGATGAAAGATAAATTTTTAAGTTTTATTAAAACTTAAAACACAGTTATGAAATGCTAATTTTCCAGTTAATTCTTCCTTTCTCAGCAGTATACTCCAAAATTGATGTGAGTTGTTATATTACCTTCCAGTTTCTAATTTTCTATTTGATTCAACATTAGAGGTCTAGTTTAAATGGTGATTTGGTATTTAAATAAAAACACTCTTATTATGAAAATGGATTGAGGAATAAAAGAATCATTTTTGTGGATGATGCATTAGCAGAAGAGTCTGTTATTCAAGCAAGTGTCTCACTCTGTCAGTGACTGTCTTCAGTAAAGAGGCCATCCTAATTCAAGACCAGTAGAAACTGCCTACAGCACACTGACTTGACAAGCACATTTCCCTAAGTAATCATAAACAAAATACTAAAATAGAATTTGGGCCACTCCAAAACATATGATCAATATGACACTGTGAACTTCTCTATGCCAATACCTGATCCATTATATACGAAGTGGGATTGCTTAATTCTAGATATGAAAAAATTAATTAAAATTACAGAAATAATAAACATTTTAAAATTATTATATTAATAATAATTAATATATCAATAATTTATATCCAACTTTTCATTTATTACAGTATATATTTCCCAAATGTATTCCATCTTACTTGACAGACACCTGGATAATATATACTACTGAAAGATGATATAGATTGTGATAATATTTACCAATGTTAATTCACTTCCTATTAAAGGTAACAGCAGCATTGGCATAAACTCTAATGATGCCAAAATGATAAGCCAAATATTTGCATCCAGATGTCTAATGCAAGTATATAAGTCCACAACTTTGGGGCAAGAGTCATTGCCATTTGGTCATCAAACACACACACACACACACACACACACACACCGTCCCCCTCCCACGAACCACATGGGAATAACTCCTGCCATGAAAACTGGTATATCTCAACGGAAAATTGCATGACCTGTATGCTACAACCATTGCTGCTGAAGTAGATCTGGTAAGTCATCCAGTTGGTTGAGACACCCTGGTTCCAATTTCATGTCTAGCATAAACCACACAGAAATTAGAGTATATATACAGAAATTAGAGTATATATCTGTCTTACATATTGGTAAAAAAAATCAGAAAATAAAATACAAGCTGAATAGTCAAGATCTTGTTGATGACCCAAGCTCTGTAAAGGACCTGGGAATACTCACCTCTAATGATCTAAGTGCTAGAGCTCACTGCAACTACATAGCCAAAAAGGCATTAAGAGTTGTTAACCTAATCCTACGTTGCTTTTTCTCTGGTAATATCTCACTACTAACCAGAGCATACAAAACATTTGCTAGACCAATACTCGAATACAGTTCATCAGTCTGGAATCCTTATCACGTATGTGATATTAACACAATTGAGAAAGTCCAGAAGTATTTCACAAGAAGAGTTCTCCACTCTTCTACCCGTTGTAGAATACCTTATGCCACCAGACTCGAAAATTCTAAAACTAGAAAACCTCGAATTACGCCGTCTTCGGTCCGACTTAAGCATGGTATATAAAATCATACATTGCAATGTCCTACCTGTCAATGAATACTTCAGCTTTAACCATAACAACACAAGAGCACACAACAGATACAAACTCAAAGTAAACCGCACCAAACTTGATTGCAGGAAATACGACTTCAGCAATAGAGTGGTCAATGTCTGGAATACTCTACCCGACTCTGTAGTCTCTTCCCCAAACCCCAAAACTTTAACCTTAGACTGTCTACTATTGACCTCACCCCTTTCCTAAGAGGTCTATAGGGGCGTGCATAAAGCGCACCAACGTGCCTACCGTCCCTGTCCTATTGTTTCTCTTATTCTTTTATTTTTCTTATATGTACCCATTTCATATATTCACAACTATGTATACACTTGTACTTATTATCTTGTAAACAATTGACAAATCAAATAAATAAATAAAATAAAAATAAATAATCATATAATGTGTTGCTAGACAGTAAGTCTTGGCTATCTGGAAGTCTTACAATAATGAATATATTGACAGATTCTATATCGTTTTTACCAGTGAAATGGAAAAGTTTCACCTAACTAGTATGTATGTGAGTAAGAAAAAATGACTAATAACCAGTACATTCTCCATTCTAAGTATTTTACACTTTTTTTACTATGCATCTTTTAACTGAGAGACTTTCTCCACGTATTTTAACATTATGCAACTGCAATAAAACAAAATACCTCACATATAGTATAGAACTGAAAGTCTCTTTGATCCATGGCTGGTGAATTGAGCTATTTTTTTCTTTTTTCAGTTTTGAAGAACCAGAGCAATGGCTAATGGCAAGCTGCAGCACTGCCTTTATATTGGCCTTCCTGAACCATTCCAAGGAAAAGTCGTTATCACTAAATTGTTTCTGAATATTTTATTTGTAATTTTCAGTAAAATCCTTCTCACAAAGATTTCAGGCAGTGTGCTTTACTCCCAGACCTTTCACTTAGAGAATAATCTAGCTCCACCAAGTGATCTTTTAAAAAACTGTTGTCCGGTAAAGTGAGAGCAAACCAGCATGCTTGAATTAGCCCATTTCAGATAAAATAAATATCATTTCTTCACTAAACATGGAAGAAACATGGAATTTCAAGTTGAAGAGTATCATTTTAATTACTTTCTGAAGAGTTGTTTTGATCAAATAATCAACAGTAAATGAAATATTTAGGAAAGTACCCCTTCTGGAATTGAAAAATTAATATAAATGAATCAACAGGATGAAAAATCTGTTTTATCATATAGATAGGCCTCAACTAATGACCACAATAGGGACCAAAATTTCCATGGTTAGGTAAAGTGGTTGCTAAGTGAGTTGTGCCCAATTTTACAATAATTTTTGCCATGATTCTTAAGTGAATCATTCAATTAAGTGAATCACATGGCAAATCTAACTTCCTTCACTGACTTAGCTTGTCAGAAACTGGCTGGGAAGATCATGAAGAGTGACCACATGAGTCTGAGATGCTGTAATAGTTGAAAATACATGCCAATTGCCAAGCACCTGAACTATAATCATATGATCACAGGGATGCCATGATAGTTTAAGTGTGAGTACCAATGGTAAGTCACTTTTTTGAGCACAGTTGTAACTTTGAACAGCCACTGGACAAGTAGTTGTTAAGTGTTACCTGTGCTATAATGAACTTGAAACAATGTATTGAATTATTACCATAAATTTCAGGTTTCTGCAAAAATATTCAGAGACCTCATGGCCTACATGTCTATAAAATACTATACATAAACTTTGACTTAATTCCCTTTCCCATTTTCTTCGATATAGCATGGAATACCATAGTACAGCTATACCTTATCATCTGAATGTACTTGTACTGTATATTTATTAATGACATTTATATGGTTGTCCACCTCACAGAAAGATGGTATACATTAAATAATCAGTGACATATATTTAAATAACATATATAAAGCATTCTAAATATATGAATACTAAAGATTAAATAGTACAATTAAAATATAAAAACCTCAGGCAGAGACTGTGTAATTATATCTACTCCAGTAATAGTATCATCTAAACATGTCTCCGATTTGCTGGGACCATCAGGCTTGGTGATGATAACCAGGAACTTCTGAAGCAACAAACTGGGGAGAAACACTAAGACCACTAGGGCTTGATTAATCAGGCTTCAGGAAATATTTTTCTTCGATTCCCATTCCTTTATTGTTATCTCTTATATTCAGATTATAATTTCATCTAGTAAAACTCACATTAAAAGGTACCAAAACCAAGTCTGTTGAACCTGACTGTCAATTCATTTGGATTTTGTGCTGAGCTTCTTGAAGATATAAGAATTTCAAAAGCCCCAGACATTTTTATACCTGCAGCAACAGAAATTCAGCACTAATATATTTATTTTCCATTTGAATAGATATGACTTTCCTTCATTGATTGCCTTTGTCCAGTTTCTTATATCTATGGAATGATGCTACGTGTCTCAGTGTCAACTTTTGAAATGAGTTCAGCAGAAGCCATATTTACTTCGTTTCTTAGTTGCCATTCTTGAGGGGAGAGGGGAATTAGAAAGGGCTGGAATGTGGTGCCTTAACCCGCTAGACAAAACATCAACCAGAGACAGCGTGAGAACCAAGGACATGGCAACGAACATCTGCTGAGACTGAGAGGGAAGCCATTACTGGACTGATTGGTTAACATGGCTCAAAACACCTGTGAAGGGTGGGAAGTTTATATTCTTTTTATTACTCTGAAGTGTGGGAAATACACAGTGTTAGCTTCACCTTTCTAAGTGCCGATACGAT
The DNA here is from genome assembly GCF_049901735.1 of Notechis scutatus. Lineage (NCBI taxonomy): Eukaryota > Metazoa > Chordata > Lepidosauria > Squamata > Elapidae > Notechis > Notechis scutatus. The sequence goes on from NC_142025.1 coordinate 27,971,993, forward strand.
GTACGCAACAAAAGGTCTTTCAAGCTTGAATGGAGTTTCCAAGCCCTGATTCAATTGGGTTAATTGCTTGGAACTATGACATCCAGCTTCAAAGATTAGTATATTTTCCCCCTTGGGTTGATTATTTTTTACATTTCAATTTGTACTGAATAAGATTTTTTTTAAAAGACAAACTATAGACAGCATTTTAATTTCTGTACTGTTCTCTAGGATCAAATTGGAACAAATCATTTTGGCAAAATAAATTGTTATACAACTAATGTTTATTTTGTTCATGCTGGCAATCATGATGTAGCATTCTACTATATTAGAATATTCTCCTTTGTTGATGTCACAGGGTCAGGGCTCCCTCTGCTCCTTTTTAACATCTACATGAAATCATTGGGTGAAATCATCCATCTCCATAGGATACACATACAGATACACAAATGATACCATTATATAGCTCTATCCCAGGTAGAGTTTTGCAGTGGATATTCTTTAGCTATGCCTGGAATGGCAGGGGCCTGGATGGGGAACAAGACTTCAGCTGAAATTAGTCAGTAAAATGGAATGACTGTAGGTGGGCTCCTCTGTATCCAACAGTTTATTATCTTTGGCATTGGATGGGGTTGCACTATCTCAGAGACACCACTGCATAACGGAGATCCATTTGGACTCATGACTACTGCTCAATGAGCAGGTGGTAGCCCTGACCAAGAGAGCCTTTGCCCAACTCTATGCTGTGTGCCAACTATATTCCTGGAGAATGAGGCTCTATGTTCAATTACTCATGCCCTATTTAATCTTCCAACTAGACTATTGCAACACACATCTTTACTCTGTGAATTGCATTGAGTACCACTTTGCTTACAGGTTCAATTCAAAGTGTTGGTCACCCACTTATAAAGCCCTGTCTGGCAAAGGGCCATTTAACATGTAGAACTAGCCAGGGGTGGGATTCTACTAGTTCAGACCAGTTCGGACGAACCACTTGCTCCGAAGATCAGCTGGCAGCGAACTGGTTCGCTGTGATGAGTATGTGGGCCCTCCAGCACTCTTTCCTGTGCCGTATTTCCTTTTTTTAGAGCACAGCTGATTTGCGTGGCTGAGCAGTTTGCCATGCCTTACCTATTTTATTCACAAGGACTGCAATAGAAGGCAAGTATTAAAGCTTTTTCAAATGTGGAGCGCATGCACAGAGGGCACATCTGGCACATGCATGTGCAATCATCAAACCGGTTGTTATACCGGTGGAATCCCACCCCTGGAACTAGCTATGCCTGTCTTCTCAACCTGATTCACTCGATCAAGCAGGGAAGCTGCAGACTGCACCAGTAAAAGAATTTCAACTGTCAGGGTCTAGGAAGAGAGACTTCTCTGCCGCTCTTCCTACATTGTGGAACTTCCTGCACCCAGAGTGAGGAAAGCCATCAATCTCTTGGCCTTCTGCAAAGGGGTCAAAATTAGTGCTCACTTTTCTCCCAGGCATAACGTTGGCACCATCAGAGCAAAATCCTATTAAAAAATTTTCTAGGTAGATCTTAGTAAGCCCAACATTATTTAAATTTTCCATAACTGAAGAACATATTCTCTCTGCATCTTGTTTTTCCAATTCAACTAGCTCAACAAAAATTGTTGGTGATGTAACTGAAAAGTTATTGAAAGTTATGTATTGAAAAGTGTATGCATCAATAACTAAGCAAGGACATGTAATAAAGAATGCAGTTTTATAACATATTAAAATCACCACAGGAAATTATAGAATAAAGAATAGGCAATAATTAGAATCAAAAGAAAAAGGAAAAATTGTAAAAGATAAGCCAATAGCTGGGACAAAATAAAAATATCACAAAAATAAGCTGGTACAGTGGAACCTTGGGTCGTGAACACTCCTGTTCACGACCAAATCGGGTAGCGAACAAAAAAATCCACCTGATTTTTTAATTGGGCCATGATTCAAAAATCTGGTAGCAAACAAAATTGACATGGAAAGATTCCCTTTCTGTGCAGATTTCCCCTTTGGTGCCATTTTTTTTACTGCACGCATGCATCAAATAAGCTTTAAAAAATATTAAAGAGTCTGGCAGCAAAAATTCAGGAGTGGGGGGGGGGAGAAACCCCTTTTTTGAGACGCCAGACTAACGTGCATTTACATGCCTCCAGCCCCCTTGTTTGCTGCAAAGCTAGATTGCAGTAAGCAAGGGATTGGAGGCATGTGAATGAACACTAGTCTGGCCATTTCGGAGTTGATTTGACGAACACAACAAAAAAATAGCTATCAGTTCTGCCAAACTGGTGCAAACTAGCTGAATCCCACTACTGAGGATAATCCACTTCCATGCAGAAGATATAATCATGAAAGTACTTGGGCCCAACCATGAGTCCAGAGAACTTCTAAGTCAAAAATCTTCTTTTTCAAAGAAAATTACCCCAAGTTATAATTGCAGTAGGTAGACAGCCAGTGGTTTATGTACAAATAGCAATTTAATCTTGATAAGTTTCAATTTCAGCCTGTTTCATCTCATCCAAATGCCTACCACTTTTAGGTATGAAGTGTGATGTAATATCTTACCTAGCCTAAGGTGAAGGGGTAATGTGAGAGATTCAGAATGCCACTTTAATTATGCTAGATGTAAGTTAAACAAGAAAAGTGCATTGACAGGCTTTCAGCTTTGTTACATTATCCTACTTCTGATAAGGGTATTTCCAGAAAGGTGTTTTTTTTACCAGCCTTGCAGAACATAATTGATCAAAACTTCTACATCTTCAACTCAGTCAAGATAAAAATGTATAAATGGGTATCAGCATAATGGATGTTCACTGGCGGGAGGGGGATGGAGTACTGCATTCATCCTTGCTCTATTTGACCTCTTGGTGGCTTTTGATACCATTGACCATGGGATTCTCCTGAGGTAGTTTCAGGGGATGGGAGTGGGAGGCCTTGTGCTGTCCTGGTTCACTTCCTTCCTCTGCGGCCATTCTAAGTCAGTGTTGATAGGAGGGGAGAGATCCAGCCTTCGCTCACTGCTTTACGGGCTTCCGCAGGGCTCAGTACTATCTCTGCTCCTGTTCAACATTTATATGAAGCCGCTGCTGGGTAAGATCATCCGTCACCATGGACTGAGGTGTCACCAATATGCTGATGATACTCAGCTTTATGTCTTGGCCTGTGATTAGTTAAATGTTGCTGTATCCTCGGAGTGCCTGGAGGCTGTTACGGGCTGGATGGGGAGCAACGGGTTGAAACTAAATCCTTGCAAGACTGAGTGGCTCTGGGTTTGGGGTTTGTTGGCTCAGGGAGAATTGCCACCTTTGGTCTTAGATGGGGTGGCACTACCCCAAACAGACCCTGTGCATAATCTAGGGGTTTTCCTGGACTCATGCCTCCTGCTCGAAGAGCAGGTGGTAGTCATGGCCAGGAGGGCCTTTGCACAACTGTGAGTTGTGCACCAGTTACACCCTTTCCTGGACCAATGGTCCCTAGTCATAATTACTCATGCCCTAGTCACTTTCCATCTTGATTATTGCAACGCGCTCTTCATGGGGCTTCCCTTGAAGAACATCCAGAAGCTCTAGTTAGTGCAAAATGCAGCAACCCACATGGTTTTGTGCAGACCCACGTTTCACCCGCAGGAGCTGCATTGGTTGCAGATTTGCATCTGAGTGCAATTCAAGGTGCTGGTTGTCACCTTTAAGCCCTTCATGGCTTGGGACCAGGTTATCTGTGGGATCTCTTGCTGGTCACATCTACCCAACCCATTGGAGCGGGGAGGCAGAAAATACTAAAGGTCCCATCCCTGAGGGAGATACACCCGACGGAACCCAGAAGAAGGGCCTTTTCCATGGTGGCACCCTCTCTCTGGAATATCATTCCCCCAGATTAGAATGCCCCCCTCTCTAATACTCTTCCCGAAGGCACTGAAGACCTGGTTCTGCCAGCGGGCCAGGGAAATCCGGAGCAGGATGGAGCCCATCAAATGGCTTTGTAATCTGCTGTCATGGGGGCAGGGGGGTGGGAGTTGGGGGGTGATTTTTTCCCCCAGATTTTGTTCTGTTGTACTGTATTATTTGATTTGATTTTGTTTGTTAGTTTCATTGTTTTTTTAAAAAAATGTGGTTTTATATTCTGTAAGCCGCCTTGAGTCGCCATGGGTGAATAGGCAGCAATATAAATTAATTAAATAAATAAATAATGATCACATCAAACTGACAGATCTTTTCTTCCAGGTTGTGATGACCAAACTGTCTGGTAGCTCACATATGAATCCTAGCAGGCCAATCTCTGTCCACCATTTCTGATCATTGCTTCTTCCTTAGGAAGACCTGAGACTTTAGAACAGTTTTCTCAATCTCTAACTTTTGTAGGTGGTTCAGAATATCATGGGTGTTATCGAACACCACTAAGAATTCAACTCAGATCAGGAAGAGCACACTTTCCCCACCTAAGACTGAACAAATGACAATTCTATTCCAGGCTCATGGCCAAACCATGATTAAAAAGTATCTAGATAAACTGTTTAGGTTAAAGATGTGGTTAGTTGAATTCCCATCACTATTTTTACAATCTTCTTTAAATATAACCTCTGGGAATGCCCTTCATCAGGACCGCTACCTCTTTCAAGCATGCTAAGGAGGTTATGGACAAATTTTCAGATCCAGCTCTTGACCTTTTTCTAACCATCTAAAGCAGTGGTCGCCAACTGGTGGACCGTGGCCCACTGGTGGTCCGTGAGAAAATTTTGGTGGTCCGCATAGAAATGCCACCCCCAGAGCACCCCCCCCCCAAAGCAATTAATCCAGGCAGCATGGGAACACAAGGCTGTGCCACTCACATGTCCTGTGGGAACGCTCCCCGCCCACTCACTCCTTACCTGGCAAACTTGCCTGCTAAGTTGCTATTTTTCCTTTTTCCGACCATCAGCTGTTTTGCTGTGCCGGGAGATTCAGATTAGTTAGAAAGCAGGAAATCATTGGATTTCTATCTGATCTTTAGTTAATCTCTAGTTAATCCTTAGGACTGAAGCAGTGCAGACTCAGATAGCCGATGGCAGAAACACAGATCTCTAAGTGAATCTGTGAGCAACTCAATCTGCCTGCCTGCTTTGCCTGATTTTGGGTAAAAGTTGCTCTTTTTTAAAATAAAAAATTCAATATTTACGTACGTGCTGTGTTGTGAGTTAATTTTGTAAGTTTGCTTGCTAGCAAATTTTATGTGACACACTCAGATAGCTGATGACAGAAATACAGATCTCTAAGTGAATCTGTGATTCTATGAGCAACTCAATCTGCCTGCCTGATTTTGGGTAAAAGTTGCTCTTTTTTAAATAAAAAATTCAATATTTATATAAATATTTATAGTAGTTACACACAAGCTATGCCCAGCCAGTCACAAGCCACACCCACAAATTAGGTCACGCCCACAGAACTGGTTAAGAAATTTGAATTCCAACCCTGCCTGTGTGTGTGTGTGTGTGTGTGTGTGTGTGTGTGTGTGTGAGAGAGAGAGAGAGAGAGAGAGAGGGAGGGATTAGATCAGATCTCTCTTTCTCTCCCACCAACAGTCAGCAACCCACCGTCAATCAAAATTCATATTAGTGGTACCCGGGATTTAAAATTATGAGTTTGATGGTCCCTGAGGTCCAAAAGGTTGGTGACCCCTGATCTAAAGAGTCAAGAGAGACATGAAGTGAGGAAAGAATGAGGATTTCATGAATTTGAGCCACTTATTTGCAAAACATGCAAATTTATCTCAATGGCACAGCAGCAAATCCTTCTCTTTTTATATCCTATATTTTTTGTATTTCTCACCTTAAAATCACAGGAAACTGCTGTTTTCCAGGAAGTGTGGCTCCTTTGGCCACGGAAAATCGGGAACTATACTTTGACTTGGCTCTTAAGATTTGCCTGTAAAACATGAAAAATTATTTGTAAATGGTAACAATAGTGTCAAATACTAAAGCAAAACAAAATAATTTTACTGTGTTAAAGTACAATAGGTTTTACAAGCTACTGCATGGTTTATTGTGGTTTCAAAAATTCAGAGTAAAATAAGCCTTAGTGAAAATAATAGAAAAAAATAAAAATTGTCTCCTGCTTTCCTGTGATTTGAAGGATAACATCTAACCCTAACCCATTGTAACGCCACTGAACATATTTCATCTGAGATTTCCTGCTTTTGGATTGCATTTCAAACTACGGATTCCTTTATTGTGGTTCTATAACAAACAATGAACTTAAGATAAAGCACCTACTTTAAAAAGATCGTGGCCTTCGCTTACATTTGTGAAGTCTGCAACCTGAGACTGCCTCACTTCATTTTCAAGTTTACAACAGAATCTCAGAAACAAATGTTAGAAACAGACTGATGCAGGCCGGTGTGTGGAGGGAGCTGGGAAAATATTTTTTCTAGTCATTCTGAAAAAAGAGGGGGGAGCGGCGATTTATAAAACTTTTATAAAACTTTTTTTTCTGTAAAAATAACGTGAAACCTTTTTCAGATTATCTGTCCAGAACCTGTTGTAGAAGGTGCACGGTTACAATACTACATTTAATAAGCCAACGGGGAAGAAAAATGCAGCTCTGAGCAGACACACGAACGATTACCATTCGGCTACATCCACCTAATTGTTTTTTTACATAGCAAAACCCAAAGCTTATTAAGGCATGCTAGGACGGAAAGCTGGAACGGTCAAAAGTTTAGGCGAACACAAGCAAAAGAGGAAGGAATTTATAGACATGCTCTGTAGCGCATACTATAGGCTAGGTAACAAAGGCGGAGAACATGCCTTTATCGCGCATGCGCTGTCTCGTTCAAACTGCGCCTTAACAGCCAATCAGGACCAGCAGCGGAGACTTTCGAACAAGCGGGAAGCGAAGCTTTGGAGGGCAGAAGTTGAAAACAGTAGTAAAGAGCTAACGGCTAGAGTGTTTGTAACCCTGCAGTGAAGAAAAAGGGTGTTGAGGGAAGAACACGAGCCGCGCGCCCAAAGGGATACTGAGTTGAGTTCGATTTGCTTAAAGTCGCGGGCAGTCCCTGGGGCATGCGGGCAGTGGTTGCGAAGGGCACAGTCGGAAGGGAACGGAGGTAATAAACATCCCGTCCCATTAAGAGCAGGTCTTAAAATAACTGGGCTTTCCCCTAGAATTACCCCTTGCCCAGTGGTTGTTAAAGCTGTTTTGTAAATCCTGTTTAATTCAATGGAAGTAGGGCTATCCCAGGTATACCAATTCAGAAGTAAGTTTCTTTGAATTGAATGGGGAGGGGGAATTGCTCCAGGGAAATGTGTATATTGTTTTACAGCTTTGTGGTATTTGTACAACTATTTCATGGAATGCAATTCAGATGCATTTGCATTATGATTTTTTTTTGCTGCGTACCTAAATTATTGCAGAAGTCACTTGATTAAAGTGACGTCTGCGTGAAGTTGAGAACAAGTCAGATTTTTATTCAGTTTTGTGCCTGACAAAATCAAGCGGTCTTAATATATCAAGAGTGTATTGCATTTTATAGTTTCTGTACTTTAAGAAATTTAGAAACCTGAGATTTGATTGTTTTCATTCATGTCACAGGTGACTAGTTTTTCTCACAAATAATAGTTATAACATATTTCTATGTCATACCTGATAGTCTTCTGATCTAATGAGGCTGTTAGAATATATTTGTATTTTACTTTATAATATAATTTGTTTGAGGACCTTTATTAATGCTCAGGAACCATGTTTCATTTTACTTTCTTTAAGATCTGCTAGCCTTCTTACTTATTACTGTTCATAGACCTTGAAAGTTGGTTACCTGGGGAAGTGAAACAAGGTATATATTCCTAGAATAGCTTCTCATTTGAAATTTTTTTTCTTCTCATCAGAAAATCTAGAAGCCATGGTTTTGGACCAATGCAGGTAGTCCTTGACTTATGAGAGACAAATGACATGCGTTTTGTAATTTGTAAGGTTACTTTGTATTTTAATCTGATTTATATTCTTTTTTTTAAAGTAATGTTCAGATTTACTAGCTTTTAACATTCCTAAACTGATAAACAAGTTGGAGACTAGCTCCTGATAATAAAAGTTGTTAGTACAAATTGGGGTCTGGCTTATCTCTTTGTGAACCCTAAACTACCTTCTTACAATTTATTCCTCTTCAGACTCATTTTAATAAAGATATATGCTATTATCATATCAAATCAACTTTCCTATTTCAGATTTCTTTGTAGATAGAATAGAATAGAATTCTTTATTGGCCAAGTGTGATTGGACACACAAGGAATTTGTCTTGGTGCAAATGCTCTCAGCGTACATAAAAGAAGAGATATGTTCGTCAAGAGTCAAGAATCATAAGGTACAACACTTAATAATAGTCATAGGATAAGCAAGCAAATCATACTGAGGAACAGTCAATATAAATCGTAAGGATACAAGTGACAAAGTTATAGTCATACAGTCACAAGTGAGAGGGGATGGGTGATAAGGATTTGTTATGTAAACTATAAAAAGGGATGTAAGATAAAGATGGGTTTCCTCTTTGAATGAGGAATCTCTTTTGCCTGAATATTCGGATAAATTGTAATAAAATGATCTTCCTGTCTTGGTTTGTATCATTGGAAAATATGCACACTGAGGCACGAGCTTGAAAAAGCCATATTTGGCTTTCACTTATGACTACAATTGAACCCAAAATTTATGTTACTAAGTGAGACAGTTCTTAAGTGAGTTTTCCCCATTTTATGATCTTTTTTGCAACAGTTAAGTAAATCACTGCAGTTAGTAACATGGTTGTTAGGTGAATCTTGCGTTCACTTTTACTTAGTTTGTCAGAAGGTTACAAATGGGATCATATGACCCCGGGACACTGCAAATGTCATAAATATGAGTAAGTTGCTAAGCATCTGAATTTTGCTCACGTGACCTTGGGGATGCTTCAACAAATTTAAGTGTGAAAAAACAGTCATGTCACTTTTTTCAGTGCCATTGTAACTTTGAACAGTCACAAAATGAACTGAAGCCGATTTATATATAAAGTGTACTAGACGAAGTGGGATTTTTGTGACCATCCACCTAACAGCTTTCTGTCATCATTCTTAGAATGGAGAATTTAACAATCACAGATCTGGAAGGGACCTTGGAGGTCTTCCAATCCAACCCCCTCCTCAAGAAGAGGACCCTATGCCAAGGGTGTCAAACTCAAGGCTTGGAGCCGGATCTGGCGTGCAGGGTGCTTAGAAATCTGGCACACGAGGCCGCCTTGGAAACAGCGAAGGACTGGCCAACAGTTCCTCTGTCAGGAAAAATGGAGTTTGGGAGGGCCACATGCAGCCTTCCTGTGTCCTGTTTTTGGTCTGGAGTGCCTCCTGGAGCCTCTGCCAGTACACCCCCACACCCTGAGATACGTTTTCACTGGCAGAGGGCTAGAGAAACAAACTAAAAACAAAACACAAGGAAAAATGTTTCCCCTTTTGCATTTGAGCATCTAAGAAGGATCAGGAAAGGGGAAAGGAAAGAGCAAGGAGAATGAAGAGGGAAGGAAAAAGAAGGAAGGGAAGTCCTGCCTTAGCACTTGGCTACCAGTAGACGGCAAGGCTTCTCTGGAGGACAAGGGTTTTGCGCTCTCCCTGGTCTCACCTTCCTCTGCTGGAGACAATGGATCCCCCCAGCCCCACCTGGGGCACCATAGATACCCTTGACATAAGTGATGTCGAACCGGCCACGCCCACCCAGCCCCCTGAGATTAAACACAATCCTGATGCGATCCTCAATGAAATCGAATTTGACACCCCTGCCCTATACCATTTCAGACAAATGGATGTCCAATCTCTTCTTAAAAGCCTTCAGTGATGGAGCACTTATAACTTCTGGACACTTCTAGTGTTTAATTCCTGGACATGACAGGAAATTTCCTTAGTTCTAGATTGGTTCTCCTTGATTAGTTTCCATCTCTTGCTACTTTTCCTGCCTTCAGGTGCTTTGAAGAATAGGTTGAGCCTTTCATCTTTGTGTCAGCCCTTCAAATATTGAAAGACTTCCTATCATGTTACCCTAGTCCTTTTCTATAGACTAAACATGTCCAATGCTTACAACCATTTTTCATGTTTTGCTTCCAGCCTCCTAATTATTTTTGTTGCTGTTCTCTGCACTCTTTGTACAATCTCAATGTCTTTTTTATATTGTGATGACCAAAACTTGATAAAATATTCCAAGTCTGATCTTACCAAAGCATTATAAGGCAGTACTAGCACTTCACATCATCTTGATTCTGTCTCTTAATTCAGCCTAGGACTGCATTGCCTTTTTTGATTGCTGCTGCACACTGCTATCTTATATTTATATTAGTTGTCTATTAGAAATCCTGGATTCCTCTCAGTTATTGCTGTTGGACCAGATGCCACCTATTCTGTACCTGTATGTTTGCTTTTTCTTGCCTAAATGTAAAACGTTACTATTCTCACCACTGAATTTTGTTTTGTTAATTGGGGTCCAGTGTTCAAATCTGTTGACTCAAGATTTTTGGGGGATTTTGAGCTTATCTTCTCAGATATTGGCTATTTTTTCCAGCTTAGTGTCATCTGTTAATTTGATGAGTTCCGCTTCTATCCCCTCATCTAAATCATTATGAAGATGTTGAAAAGTACTGGGCCTAAGGCAGAACTTTGGGGTATTCCACTGCATACTTCTTTCCATGTAGATATAGTTCCATTGAGGACTACATGTTGAATTTGGTTTGTCAGCCAGTTATGAATCCATGGTGATACTGTCTATTCAACATTTTTCTAACTTATCAAGAAATACCGGTAGGTTGTGGTCTATTTTGTCATGCCTTATTGACATCCAAGTATACTATGTCCACAGCATTTTGCTGGTCCACTAATTTAGTTACTTTGTCAAATAATACAATAAGGTTTGTTTGGCATGATTTGTTTTTGGCAAACCCATGTTAGCTTCTAGTTATAACTTTGCTTGCCTCTAGGTGTTCACAGACCTGTTGCTTGATTATCTTTTTCAGGATCTTCTTGGGTGTTGATGTCAGGTCTGTAGTTTCTTGGATCTATTTTCCAGTCCTCTGGTAGTTCCCCAGTGCTCCAAGATCTTTGAAAGATGGTTCGTTGGCTCCGAGATCACGACTGCCATCTCCTTCAGAACTTTGGAATATAATCCATCTGGTCTGGTCTGGTGATTTGAACCCTTCCAATATGGACAGATTTGTCTTACCATTTTTTGCCTATTTTAACTTATTTTCCTAGCCAATCTTTTAAGGTTCTGCTTTTGGTAGATTGGGCTGTTTTTTCATTACCTGTGAAGACAGATGCAAAGAATGAATTAAGTAGCTCTGCTTTCTCCCTGCTGCCCATCACTTCCTTGCTAACTTTTCCCATTAATGAACCATTTGTTTCTTTGACTTTTTTCTTGTTTTTAACATGCTGAAAGAAACATTTTTTATTATTTTTGACATTTCTTCAGGTCTTATTTTATTCTCAGTCTTTGCAGATTCAGATTATATGCTGGTATTCTGCCGTAATTATGTATCCCTTTTTATTTTTATTTTTTACTTTTTGTCTTTCAATTTATCAGATAATTCCTTGTGCAGCCATGTTGATTTCTTCTTGGATTTCTTATTTTTCTTTTTCAGTGATATTGTGCTGGACTTAAGTTATGTAATTGAACTTCATTCATGTAATTGCCTGTTTTCTTGATCCCAGCTCAGAAACAATTTTGCTAAGCAATAAAATATTCCAATAATTTTGATGAGCCCAGCCAAGGCCCTGAGTTCACTTAGATTAGAAAGTTGAGTTTCAGAATAGACAAACTCGGCTGTTATTGGGATGTCTTTCTGGTGCCTGTTGTATAAATTTAATCATTTTACAGTACCAGTGAAATTCTTTTTATGCTTGGGTGAATATCCATGTAAGTAATAGCTTTTGTTGATAAATTTGTCTATTGATCAAAGCCGTGTGTCAAACTGGATTCCAGGCTCCCTTAAATGTCTGCTAAACCTTGTGGATGATAGAGAACCCTGGATCGTGAGAGGGACCAGTGAGTTCCAATAGGGCAGCAAAAGGTTGTATGATAAAATCATAACTGGGCAGATTAGAGAGCTAAATTGTCACGGGTATGAACCAGGGGAATCTGCATTGCACCAGTTAGAAAATTTCCAGGAGTTCAGATGTACTCCAAAACTTGATATAAACAACTTGATATTTCACAAATTAGGGCAAAATCCCTTAACTTCTTCGAGGAAATGCTTATTAGCTTGGGATAAGAGACAATTTACTATCTAAACTGGAATGATAAAAAAGATATTTCTGGAATAGATGCAAGCAGTTATGTAATCTACCAAGTTTGGGTACTTTCTAGTATAATAAATTTTTAAAACAAGATTTGCAACATGATCATATCAATTAGCTCATATATTGATGTTGGTCTAAATTATTACAGTTGTTTGTTTTTAAGCAAAAATATTCTAGATCAGGAGTGTCAAACTCAAGGCCTGGGGGCCAGATCTGGTCCGCAGAGTGCTTAGAGCTGGCCTGCAGGCCTGCCATGGAAACAGCGAAGGACTGGTCTGCGATGCCTCTGCCAGTGAAAAGGGAGCTCCAGGCTCCGTTTTCGGCCACAGTGGCCTCCTGTAACCCTCTGCCAGCGAAAACAGCTCAGGGAGGCCATACAGCCTTCCTGAGCTCCATTTTCTCTGGCAGAGGGCTGCGGAGGCCGTCGTGGCCAGCAGACCTCAGGCCCTGTTAAGCATACCACAGCTCCTGGCCCTGCAGTTACTACATAAAGCAAGTGGACAATGTTAAGTACCTGTAACTATTTTTGTTTGAAAATATTTGTATATGTTCTTGTAAAGAGAAATAGTACTTTGTGTGCCTATGCATATGTGTATAACACAAACATTTTGGCCTCAAGGGAGAAAGTTTGATGGGAAAAAATGTGAGACTGACCTTTTAAAGAATTAAATCTCCTCAGTAAATGAATACTTTGCATTTTGAACTTTTTATCTTCTTTCTGTTAACACTGAATAATTGGACCTAAGTTTGGGGTTTAATTGTACTATGTGTGCAGATATTTGTAATTCCTATAATTGTGTAAGTTTTGTTATATTCATATACGATGAATATTGAGATGGCTTTTCTCCGTAGAACTGCTGCGAGCATCCAGAGAGTGGGAGTGGGAGGTGCTCCAGTCTCATGTCGTACAGGCTGAGCTATAATTGAAGGAACGCTCCTCCTCCTCCACGTGACTCCTCCATGCGTTCCCCCAGTTTTAGCTCAGCCGTCGACAAGACAGGCAGCTTTCTTTGTTCCTTGGCCGTTTCAGGTTCCTTTTCAATTGATCTTCTCAGGTTTGCCTTTATATACCTTTCAATCCTTGTCCTAGTGCTTGCTGTGTGGTCCCAAATTATCGTAGTGGCGATACCTTCTCGCCCTTAGGGAGATAGGGGGTGTCGGAGCCTTTGCCCCCACCCCCTCCTTTTCCCTCTGCCTGCTCCCAAGCCTCGCTTTTTAAAGCCAGCCCGTTTTTTCGCTATATTTATTTAGCGATTGGTTGCGATCTTCCCCCCACCAACGCAATTAGAGAGAGCTCCTTCTTCCCA